>NC_053134.1:3319119-3349119 GCF_010015445.1 Perca fluviatilis
ACATAGGGATGTGGGAACATAGAGCTGTATGAACATAGGGATGTGGGAACATAGGGCTGTGGGAACATAGAGCTGTATGAACATAGGGATGTGGGAACATAGGGCTGTGGGAACATAGGGCTGTGGGAACATAGGGCATGCTCCCCAAATAACGACAAAGACTCAAGTGAGTTTTTATATCTGATCCTTATTTACAATGTATAAACTAGCTAGCTTCGTTGGCAGAACGCTGAACAAGATGTTTTAATGTTACAAAAAACTTTGACGAAGTGAAAACACACAGTGAGAGGGTCAAAGTTTAAAAAATATTAAAACACGGACATGATAAGTCATGCTGTGATTCAGACGTAGGCGTCAAAGGATTTTTCCAAAACGTTTTTGTTCCTTTTCAATGTTTTTGACGCTTTTTTCAACATTTTTGTCGCCTTTTTTGTTTGTTTTTTTCGACCTAGATAGTTGGAGATCTCAACCCTCCACCTCAAAGTTACACCCTTGGATACACACACAATACTCAGTGGATACATGCAGTGTTTGTGTGTTTCAGTTGGGTCGTATCGAGGCGGAGCTTCGGGAGTCTGAACGTCTGGATGTCGAGCGGCAGCAAGAAGCCGAATTCCTTCGTCAACAGGAAAACAAATTGCTGAGAACCAACCTGTGCTACCTGAGCCTCAGCCAGCGGGTTGCCAAGTACACAACTCAAGCCCTAACCTGGGCACTTCACTTTTATTTCAGATTTTACACCCACAATATCATTCCTGCACCACAAGGTAACTCCAGGTGTTTTTCTGTTGTCTGTCCTCCACAGACCGTTCGTCAGCAGCTACTTCAGGAAGTTCCCCATGCACATTTACTGCCTTCCTGTCCAGGCTGCCAATCACAGAGGCCGGAGGCGGGGCCTGATGAAGAGGAGATGAGGGCACGGGGCTTTGAAAATATCTTGAAATAGTTTATTTCTGCTTTCAAATGGAACTCGTGAGTTTGTGGTTACTGTCGGTACACGATCCGTGCTGCGCATGCGCAGGATGATAATCCTGTTTTATGAGTTCTCTTAATACCTCCGTGGGATTTGTCGGTACACGATCCGTTCTGTCGTACGAAGATTTACGACGACGCACGATCTGTTCCACGCTTCCGGTCGACAGCCAAGCTAACGTTAGTTTAGCTAACAGCTAATTCGGCTAACCGCTAGCTGAGACAGCATGTAATAACTTTAAAAGACCCTCAAAATAAAACTTGAAAATCAACGTTAACGTATATAACAGCTGTTACGTCAGTTCTACTTTACTTGTGCTCATTTAAAATACTGTCACTACCCAAAGTGAGTAGAGTGCAGATGTGAGTCGCGCATGCTCAGATTTAAACTGTTTACGGCATAACGTGTCTTACTGAAATTTGTGAAATCTGTAAAATAATAAACGTTTCTCTTTACATACAATAACAGAAGATGGAAATCATTTCTAAAACGTTTTAGCTATCTATGATTGTTTGGTTGCTAACGTTAGCTCAAAACGCCTTTCAAGTGACAGCCTTTGTTGTGTCTGATTGCTAACTTGTAGCTAGCAGTTATTTCAAAAATGTTTTAGCTATCTATGATTGTTTGATTGCTAACGTTAGCTCAAAACGCCATTCAAGTGACGGCCAATGTTGTTTGATTGCTAACTTGTAGCTAGCAGTCATTTCAAAAACGTTTTAGCTATCTATGATTGTTTGATTGCTAACGTTAGCTAAAAACGCCATTAGCATCTAGTAGGCTACTTAATTGCAAATGTTAGCTCAAAACGCCGTTAGCATTTAGCTAGTAGGCTACTTGATTGCTAACGTTAGCTCAAAAGGATGTTAGCATCTTGTAGGTTACTTGCATAGACAGTATATAAGGTTACTTGTCGCAAAGTGACGCATGCGCAACTCAAATCTGCACTCTACTCACTTTGGGTAGTGACAATACAATCACTCAATATTTGTCGTTATTGTTATTACTGTAAAGTCTTAATGTAGTTGTAGCCTGCTTCTCCCATTAAGTTTGACTTAATGTTATTTTAGACTGAATCTAGCTGTCAGCTAGCGGTTAGCCCGAATTAGCTGTTAGCTAAACTAACGTTAGCTTCCCGGTGGAGGCTAGCCATAGGCTAGCGTGGAACAGATCGTGCAGGTTGTCTCCTCGGTAAAACAGTATTATCTTGCCCATGCGCAGAACGGATCGTGCAGGCAGAATGGATCGTGTACCGACAGGATTTACGACACTGCACGATCTGTCATAGCTGTAGCGCTCTGCTGTTAGGCAAGGCAAGGCAGCTTTATTTGTATAGCACATTTCAGCAACAGGGCAATTCAAAGTGCTTTACATAAAACATTAAAGAGCAGTTAGAAAACAATTTAAAACAATTTTAAAACATTAATAAACAGATTAAAACAAGAAGAAAATTGATAGTGCAGTATAAGAATAAAAGTTACAGTGCAGTATAAGAAATTAAAGTTAATAAAATAGATTATTTAAAGAAAAGCAACATCAAAAAGATAGGTCTTTAGCTTAGATTTAAAAGAACTGAGAGTTTCAGCGGACCTGCAGGTTTCTGGGAGTTTGTTCCAGATATGTGGAGCATAAAAACTGAACGCTGCTTCCCCCTGTTTAGTTCTGACTCTGGGGACAACAAGTAGACCTGTCCCAGACCCCCTGAGAGGTCTGGGTGGGTCATAGGGTAGCAGAGGTGGGTCATAGGGTAGCAGACCTGTCCCAGACCACCTGAGAGGTCTGGGTGGGTCATGGTGTAGTAGACCTGTCCCAGACCACCTGAGAGGTCTGGGTGGGTCATGGTGTAGTAGACCTGTCCCAGACCACCTGAGAGGTCTGGGTGGGTCATAGTGTAGTAGCAGATCAGAAATGTATTTTGGCCCTAAACCGTTTAGTGATTTATAAACCAGTAAAAGTATTTTGAAATCAATTCTTTGAGGCACTGGAAGCCAGTGTAGAGACTTCAGTACTGGAGTGATGTGATCCACTTTCCTGGTTTTAGTGAGGACTCGGGCAGCAGCGTTCTGAATCAGCTGCAGCTGTCTGATTGATTTTTTAGGGAGACCTGTAAAGACCCCGTTACAGTAGTCAAGTCTACTGAAGATAAAAGCATGGACAAGTTTTTCCAGATCTTGCTGAGACATAAGTCCTCTAACCCTTGATATATTTTTAAGGTGATAATATGCTGATTTTTTAATTATGTTAATGTGGCTGTTAAAATTCAGGTCTGAGTCCATGACTACACCAAGATTTCTGGCTTTGTCTGTTGTTTTTAACATTGTCGTTTGAAGCTGAGCGCTGACTTTCAATCGTTCCTCTTTTGCCTCGGGGATGTATTATGAGAATTGTTAGCCTCCACCGGGAAGCTAACGCTAGTTTAGCTAACAGCTAATTTGGATAACCGCTAGCTGACAGCTTGATTCAGTCTAAAATAACGTTAACTCAAACTAAACACTGGGGAAAAGCAGGCTACAGCTAAATTAATACTTCACAGTAATAACAATAAAGACAAGTATTGAGCGATTGTATTTTAAATGAGCACAATTAGTAAAGTAGAACTGACATAACAGCTGTTCTATACACTCACCTAAAGGATTATTAGGAACACCCTACTAATACTGTGTTTGACCCCCTTTCGCCTTCAGAACTGCCTTAATTCTTCGTGGCATTGATTCAACAAGGTGCTGGAAGCATTCTTTAGAAATGTTGGCCCATATTGAGAGGATAGCATCTTGCAGTTGATGGAGATTTGTGGGATGCACATCCAGGGTACGAAGCTCCCGTTCCACCACATCCCAAAGATGTTCTATTGGGTTGAGATCTGGTGACTGGGGGGGCCATTTTAGTACAGGGAACTCATTGTCATGTTCAAGAAACCAATTTGAAATGATTCAAGCTTTGTGACATGGTGCATTATCCTGCTGGAAGTAGCCATCAGAGGATGGGTACATGGTGGTCATAAAGGGATGGACATGGTCTGAAACAATGCTCAGGTAGGCTATGGCATTTAAACGATGCCCAATTGGTACTAAGGGGCCTAAAGTGTGCCAAGAAAACATTCCCCCCACCATTACACCCCCACCAGCACCAGCCTGCCCAGTGGTAACAAGGCATGACTGATCCATGTTCTCATTCTGTTTACACCAAATTCTGACTCTACCATCTGAATGTCTCAACAGAAATCGAGACTCATCAGACCAGGCAACATTTTTCCAGTCTTCAACTGTCCAATTTTGGTGAGCTTGTGTAAATTGTAGCCTCATGTTCCTATTTTTAGTGGAGATGAGTGGTACCCGGTGGGGTCTTCTGCTGGTGTAGCCCAGCTTCACAAATGCTTTGCTGTATAACCGGGGTAACGAGTGGTTATTTGAGTCAAAGTTGATCTTCTATCAGCTGGAATCAGTCAGCCCATTCTCCTCTGACCTCTAGCATCAACGAGCCATTTTCGCCCCCCCAGGACTGCAGCAAACTGGATGTTTTTCCTTTTTCAGACCCTTCTTTGTAAACCCTAGAAATGGTTGTGCGTTAAAATCCCAGTAACTGAGCAGATTGTGAAATACTCAGACCAGCCCGTCTGGCACCAACAACCATGCCACGCTCAAAGGTGCTTAGATCTCCTTTCTTTCCCATTCTGACATTCAGTTTGGAGTTCAGGAGATAGTCTAGACCTGGACCACACCCCTAAATGCATTGAAGCAGCTTCCATGTGATTGGTTGATTAGATAATTGCATTAACGAGAAATCTTACAGGTGTTCCTAATAATCCTTTAGGTGAGTGTATAGTAACGGTTATTTTCAGGTTTAAGGGTCTTTTACATGCTGTCTCAGCTAGCGGTTAACCAAATTAGCTGTTAGCTAAACTAACGTTAGCTTTCCGGTGGAGGCTAACGGCAGACCAGACCGCTACAACTACAACCGGAAGCGTGGAACAGATCGTGCAGTGTCGTAAATCCTCCTACAACAGGATTATCATATGTGCAAGCGCGATCATCTTGACAGTTACAACACGGGAAGTCGTGTACACGATATGCTTGGCTTAAACCAAGTGGTTGAAGGTCTTTACACGCTGGGGGCGTGACAAATAGACAACATGCTTTTTTCTTTACCTGAAAAATAAATTTGACTTCCTCCCCCCTTCCATAATTCTTTCCTTCTGTTCTCCTTAAAGTACAAAAAGACACATTTATACATCAGAAACAACAAAGGAAACCTTCACATGACAGATAGAGCTCCTGGTCCTTGTCTGTCTTTGTTCCCTTGTTTAAACTTTCAATAAAATGTTCATTATACAACCGTATTCACGTTTTGAGCATGTTTTTTTTAAATGTAAACACTGTATGTTCGGTGTATAAGTAGCGTCACTGTGTCCACGTTCAGACACTTATTGGCCAACGTTCTCTCAAAATATCTGTTCAAATACAAATATAAATGATCTATTAATGTTTTCAGTTAATTTAATGGTGTAAAACTAAAGCATACCCAGGTGAAAAAGAATTCTATTAAAAATATACTTTCATAAAGTGTACTAAGTATATTTTCTACATTTTGTACTATTTTCGTCAAATCCAAGTATAGTTAAGTTTATTCAATTATGTATTAACTTCAACTTAACATCTATTTGACTACACTTCAAGTGTAAATAGTATACTAAAATTTAACAACTTTTTTTAAACTTCAAGTGCACTAAAATACACGAATGAAAAATAATTTGATTACTGGCAAATTAGTATACTTACTTTTTGGACTCTGAAGTTGAACTTAATTACATCTATTTTGAAGTATACTTTTAAAAAGTACATATTAAATACTCTTTAAAGAAAGCACAACAAGTAGAAGCATACTTGTTTTATACTTCATGTACTTCATTCATATTACTAATACACTAAAGTATACTACTTTTTTACCTGGGTAGCTTCTTACCTTTCTAACAGTATATAGTTTTAACTGTTTACTTTAGATTTTACTTTACAAGAGCCGGCTAAAGTACGCTATCTCCGGTGAATTAGCCGTGCGCTACCCTTGGCCATAACCGGACACCCCCCCCTATCTCCTCGCTGTAAAGATTGTCCGTTGCTGGTTTTCGGGGGGTATTAAGTCCCATCAATGCTGTCAAAACTACCGGATCATACTTCCATCCTTCACGATAAAATGAAATGCTTCAACAACTCTGAACTATGCAATAAAAGCTCCTTAATTTCCAGTACAGTAAAAATAGAAACTTTTTAGTGGAAAAGATCGTCGCCCGAGCGTTATTACTTCTCTTCCTCATCGAAGTCCCTTTCCTGTACTATTTAGACATCTAAATGTCCATTACATATAGGCAAATTCATACGTAGATTGTTAGATGGGTATGGATCAATTCTGCTAACATTTTTGGTGAAGATCGAAAACGTAAAGTACCGCGAAAAGACCGGAAGGTGCGTCAGGTCGGAAGTGTCTGAATATGGCCAATAGCAGCGAGTGGTGTCCTATACCGTATGTTATTGTTATTTTTTTCAAATTGCAATGGACCCTTGGTGTAATTAATCACAATTAGATTAATTACCAAGGCCCTTGTTGTTTTAGGTGCATACAATAAACAATTTACATATTAAAAAGGGGATCAACAATAACGAATAGTACTGCTACAGTCAAAAACATAAATACAGAGTAGATATCAGGAGACGCTCGGCCTCAGCAGAATGGACCGATTAACATCACCGTGTGAGGCGATGTTCAGATTTAGTTTTCCATGGAAACAAATGCGATACCAAAATTCTCCTCAGAAGACGAGGAAACTGACTTGCCAAGGCAAGGCAAGGCTGCTTTATTTATATAGCACAATTCAGCAACAGGGCAATTCAAAGTGCTTTACATAAAACATTAAAGAGCAGTTAGAAAACGATTAAAAAACAAATTTAAACATTAAAAGACAAGAATAAAATTGATAGTGCAGTATAAGAATTTAAAGAACTGAGAGATAAAATACGCGAATAAAAGTTACAGTGCAGTATAAGAAATTAAACATTAAGAGTAGTTATTGAGTGTCATACAGTGTCATCAATGCAACTTCAGTATAACAAATGAACAGTTATTTAAAGAAATGCAACATCAAAAAGAAAGGTCTTCAGCTTTGATTTAAAAGAACTGAGAGTTGCTGCGGAGCTGCAGTTTTCTGGGAGTTTGTTCCAGATGTGTGGAGCGTAAAAACTGAACGCTGCTTCCCCCTGTTTAGTTCAGACTCTGGGGACAACAAGCAGACCTGTCCCAGACCACCTGAGAGGTCTGGGTGGGTTTAAGCGTGAATTATACTGGCCGTTCCAATCCAGCGCGCCCCGGATTTATAGCGTTTGAGCCGATGTTTAGAGGAAACAGGAAGCATGAACGAGCTCCTGGGCAACCTGATGATGCCAGGACTCTCAGAGTGACTGCAAGTCTCTCCTGTAAAGTTACTGGTGTTAAGATGAGTTCTTTTATGGTGAATGAAAGGCTCGATCCCACCAAGTAGCTCATCCAATCAAATCGAAGCATTGACGTCAGTGCTGCTGCCAGTTCGCGACATTACGAATCCCACTATGGCCACGCCAAGACCCGCCCTTCAATAGTATTCACACACTACTATTGGCCAGGCGTCCATGCTTACATGTACAGGTCCTATCCCCTGACCAATCCCCTAACCCTAACCTTAACCACTCGAGGTGACATGCCTAACCCCGACCAATCAAAAGCTTCGTAGGGCGGGTCTTGGCGTGGCCGTAGTGGGATTTGTAATTTTGCTGCCAGTTCTGCCGTTGTTTAACTTTTTCTTCTTCTTCTAGTCCGTAGAAAGAGCAAAGTCAGTAGCCTTTCCTCATTAGCACCACCTCTGTTCAGGAGAAGACTGCAACTAGTGTCGAAAGAACCAGCACCAGCTGGGCTGGAACCAGTATAAGTCACACTTTAGGGGGGCTCAGCCCCTAATGACAATGGTGCCTTGCAAAAGTGTTAAATCAGTAATTTCACTGGATAACAATGAGTACATGTATTTATTATTATAACAGCGGATAAATGCAAAATATTTAACATATGAAAAACAACATAAGTCGAGAGTGACACGGGATATTAAACCTTTGCACCTGTAATTGTGTGTCCTCTGTCACTAACAGACAAGTTTGCAAACTCTAACTTGAAGCACTAAAATTGATTTTAAAAATATATACCGTATTTCCTCAAATAAAAGCCGGGGCCTTTATTTACCTGAACTGCAGAAGGGACCAGGCTTGTATTTGAAGCAGGCTTTTATTAGAGGCAGGCCTTTATTTCTAATTCCATCAGTTTGATAAGTATAATTATTTTAAATAAACTGTTTTAAATGAAAAACCATAGCGTTCCCATTTGCAAAAATATCACCATATACATCAACAGCCAGAAGGGCGACAAAGCAATTTGGGTCAAAATGAATCAGACACCACCATTGTGTCAGTTTGAACCCTGTAAATGTACCAGATATTTATTTCAAATACAGGTACTACAGTATTACTGGTAGATTACAATAAGAGCACACAGTAGTTACACCAGTATCTGATTAACGTTACAGACGGTAGCTAGCTACCGTTAGCTTTGTTTCTAGCTCCAGGCTAACTTGTTTCCTCCCACCTCCAGCTAGCTAGCCGTGCTCTGCTCTTGTCGGCTAATCTTATCGGCTCATCCTTCTGTTTCTTATCAGATTCTCCTGGGGTCAATGTCGAAACGTCCCGCAGCTTTTTCACCCGAGTTTTCCTCCGCATACTTTAAAACTCTTTTCGTTTTGTTGTTGAAAAGTCCGTCACTAGCACCAGAGCCCGTCATTCTCTGCTAGCACTAAATGAGCCCCGTGTTACATGCACCTACACCTGGCTGAGTTACACATACCGCATAGGACAATAATCCAGAAAAACAAAGTGCGGAAAAAAGCATGAATATATTGTTGAATCTGTTAAATTAAATTGGTAGAAATGTACAATGAACTTGAATTTTATTTTGACTTAATATTATATGAAAAGCAGTTAGGAGATTATCCACACTATTTTTCCCCCGGCCTTAATTTGAGACCGGCCTTTATTTGTCCGTGTTGACCACGCCCGCGGCCACTATCAGAGGCCCGGCTTTTAATTGACTCCCGGTTTTTATTTGAGGAAATACGGTATATATGTTTTTTTATTATTATAATTTTTAGGGGGGCTGAGATGAAATTTATGGGGGGCTTGAGCCCCCATAAAAAGGGTCTAAAATCGCCACTGTGCTGGAGTTTCAGGAGGGGAGCAGGGAGCTGGAGGCCGAGCTGGAAGCACAGCTGGGCCAGGCCGAGACTCGTATTCGGACCTGGAGTCTGAGAACCAAGGTTGCCTTTTTTAAACTGGCCAGGGACAACAGATGAAAATCAGCCTGTTGAGCTAAATCTGGCACATTTACAGTTGCTTTGCTGTTGATTCATGAGCATTGTCCCTGTTAAATAAATAAATAAATGAAATATATTACAATAAAAAGTATGTAACAAGACACTATAACAAATGTGTAATATCACCGTTTTAAAAAAGGAAAGAAGGCTGTACGGGTTGTGCAGGGTGTGCAAAAATAATGATCAGGGGATGTTCAAATGTTTATAGTATATGTAATATGTGCAATGGTCACAAAATTGTATGTATAAATTATATGTATCATGTAGTATCACGTAGTACATCAAGTATCATGATGTATATAGTTTATTTATACAGTATTATTATGGATATTGTTGTGTAGGCTAAAGAAAACACGTAATACACGTTAAACAAAACGTGTACAGGAATGAATAAGCATATTTGGGCATATTTTTCAACAGATGGTGTCTTCCATGATCTGCACCGAACGCAGCATCACGTTTTTACGTAACTGCGTCACTCCCCAGCCCAGCCCTTCTTCTGTGTGCGTTCCAGCTTCAGCCCTGAATCACAGACATCATGGTGAGTTTTAACATGTATTTACTGTTTTATAAACCGTTAAGAAATAAACGCTTCACATCTTTAAGTAGCTGAACTCACAGATAGTCTGTTAAAACAACTTCACGCGCCGTAAGCGTTGTTCGTAGCGTCCGTTTAGCTTTCTGTTAGCTAGCTAGCGGTGCAAACCGGCGAGCAAGCACATGGACGCTATGAATGCGCTAACGGCTAAGCTAACAGCCTCAAAGTAGTTGTTAATTTAAAATAAAGATCTGGTGATGCTGTCGGGTCTGCTACAGCTAATAAAATGCTAGCTGTTGTGTCTGAGGATGTATTTGTCAGAGACTGCGTGTTCTTGTTCTTGTCACGTTAGCCCGTTAGCATGCTGCGTTAGCTTGTCATTCGGGCTTTGTGGCTGTCAAGAGAAACAAATCAGCTATTCCAGACAATAAATAGAAGAACAATTAAAAATACAATGTGTGAGTCAAACTACACTTGACTTAGACTTCCAACTGACTTTAACTACAGCGTTGGTTGTCAGTAGTTTTTACATTTCTGATTTATTTGTGAATATTTTTTCGATTTGGAAGCTTCTAGCGGTTTCCACATGATGCAGGGCTCGGCTGATGCTGCGTTCACTGCTGCTCGGAATAAATGAATTCGCCTTCGCGAAATTGTGCTCCAAGATAAGATAGAACTGTATCTATCCCGAGGGAAATTGTTCTGTAGCAAAATGTCAGTAAAGGTACACGTCAAATCCCATAAAAATGTTTTTACTTTCAGTCATATATTTGTCGTTTTATAGCACAGGTTTGCGCAATAAAATGTATGTTGTAGCCCCTTCATGCTACACACACTCAGAACATGTATCTGAACATGTGTATGTACATGTATGTATTTAAATTAGCTTTGTGAGGGCCCTAAACCAAAAGTATCAACAATAATACAAAACAAATAAAATCAAGGTAGTACGTTTTAAGGCAGTAAATGTCTGGTATGTATCGTCTTGCAAAACTGATCAATTGTGTTTTCAGCATCACTTGTACTGAGATATAAACAGTAGGACATCCCTAAAATGTCGTAGGACATCCCTAAAAACAGAGTAATACATCAGAGTAATACATCCCTAAAACAGAATAATACATCGGAGTAATACATCCCTAAAAACAGAGTAGGATATCCTGAGAACTAAAACTTATTATTATTATTATTATTATTATTATTAGTGGTGCACGATATATCGGCCGCCGATATAATATCGGCCGATATGGTCATTTTTTTTTAACACATCGGTATCGGTTCGATGTCAAATTATATATAATTATATAAATATTATTGAAATTACTGAAAATCTGATGACAGTCATATTTTGCACACAGGTAAAGGTGCTCAATATCAGTCATTTCGGAAAATAAATCACAAAAGTAAAAAACAAATGCGTTTTGGAAAATAGTTCTTTATTTGATTACCATTAAAAATGTATTTTCTATACAGAGATATCTACATCGGTAAATATCGGTATCGGCCATAACAGCAATATTAATATCGGTTATCGGTATCGGCCACAATTTTCACATCGGTGCATCACTACTAATAATACTAAAAAAATGCGGATGCACTCGGGAGCCCTAAATGCAAATATACATACATACATACAGACAGTACAGGCCAAAAGTTTGGACACACCTTCTCATTCAATGCGTTTCCTTTTTATTTTCATGACTATTTACATTGTAGATTCTCACTGAAGGCATCAAAACTATGAATGAACACATATGGAATTATGTACTTAACAAAAAAGTGTGAAATAACTGAAAACATGTCTTATATTTTAGATTCTTCAAAGTAGCCACCCTTTGCTTTTTTTATTAATAAGGGAAAAGCTTCCACTAATTAACCCTGACAAAGCACACCTGTGAAGTGAAAATCATATATATATATATATATATATATATATATATATATATATATATATATATATATATATATATATATATATATATATATATATATAACTGTTGTGTATTGTCAGTTTGTGTGGATGATATTCAGGGTACCCACGGGTTCTTAAAAATGTCTAAAATACCATTTTTGAAAAATAAAACCTTGACAGTCTTACATTTCTTTAGAAAGTTTAAAATTTGGTTCCCAAAGGTCCAACATTTGTATTGTCCTTAACCCTATTGTGTTGTGTGACAAACTGCCTGCAGGCGTCCTTATCGATGGCCCCGGTCAACATCTTCAGACATGGAGCTGACGAAGAGAAAGCTGAGACCGCACGACTGGTGGGTTTGTTTTTAATCTGCGATTTAGGTGTTTTATTTTGGTCTTCTCCTATCGGTGAAGCTAACTTGGTCTGGTTTATCATTTCACAAGTGTAACACACGTGTGGGTTTTCTCTCCGCAGTCATCCTTTATCGGTGCCATTGCTATCGGAGATCTGGTGAAGAGCACTCTGGGCCCGAAGGGGATGGTAGGTCATCTTAATCTCCAGAGCTGGTTCTTGTGTTTATTATTATTATTATTAGGGATGCACCAAATCCAGGATTTGGCTTCGGCTGAATATTGGGCTTTTTGACAGGGTTCGGTTTCTGCCGAACCTTAGAATTTTTTTTCCACTGAACCGAACCCTACGCTTGCACTACGTGCGCTACGCTGGTCGCCGTAGTGACGGCGCCGTTGATTACGGGAAGGTGTTTACGTAGGTGGAGCGTTGAATGCAGCAGGCTGTGAGGAAGTGGACATGGATCTGGTGAGCAGAACAAGTTGTTGTTTGGCAGAACTTTCAGTCAAAAGAAGACCATTCAAGTCCAGCTACATGTTCAGTCTGTTCAATGCTGATTGGTCTGGTGGTGGCGAGGACCCTAAACTATACACAACATGGCCGCTGTTACAACATCTGGTACGAAACATCTGAAAGAATACGAGTTGTGCACGAAGGAATCTCCAGACAGCAGCCAGAATGCAGCAACTTCAGGTACGGCAAAGGAAGGACAGTCACAGGGAGCAGGTTTCGGATTCGGCAGAATCTTAACCAGTGGATTCAGTATTCGGCCGAGACACAGTGATGTCGAAGTCATTAGTAAACATTGCAAGAGTAGCTAAGAGATTAATCTACAAGTTAGCTCCTCTGGTAGCTAAGAGTTTAATCTACCAGTTAGCTCCTCTGGTAGCTAAGAGTTTAATCTACCAGTTAGCTCCTCTGGTAGCTAAGAGTTTAATCTACCAGTTAGCTCCTCTGGTAACTAAGAGTTTAATGTACCAGTTAGCTCCTCTGGTAACTAAGAGTTTAATGTACCAGTTAGCTCCTCTGGTAACTAAGAGTTTAATCTACCAGTTAGCTCCTCTGGTAACTAAGAGTTTAATGTACCAGTTAGCTCCTCTGGTAACTAAGAGTTTAATCTACCAGTTAGCTCCTCTGGTAGCTAAGAGTTTAATCTACCAGTTAGCTCCTCTGGTAGCTAAGAGTTTAATGTACCAGTTAGCTCCTCTGGTAGCTAAGAGTTTAATGTACCAGTTAGCTCCTCTGGTAACTAAGAGTTTAATCTACCAGTTAGCTCCTCTGATAACTAAGAGTTTAATCTACCAGTTAGCTCCTCTGGTAGCTAAGAGTTTAATCTACCAGTTAGCTCCTCTGGTAACTAAGAGTTTAATCTACCAGTTAGCTCCTCTGGTAGCTAAGAGTTTAATCTACCAGTTAGCTCCTCTGGTAGCTAAGAGTTTAATCTACCAGTTAGCTCCTCTGGTAGCTAAGAGTTTAATCTACCAGTTAGCTCCTCTGGTAGCTAAGAGTTTAATCTACCAGTTAGCTCCTCTGGTAGCTAAGAGTTTAGCTCCTCTGGTAGCTAAGAGTTTAATCTACCAGTTAGCTCCTCTGGTAGCTAAGAGTTTAATCTACCAGTTAGCTCCTCTGGTAGCTAAGAGTTTAATCTACCAGTTAGCTCCTCTGGTAGCTAAGCGTATGGGGCTGTGATTGGTCGTAGTGTTACCCAATTGCGTGCAGTGAGATTTTCAAATGCATGCTTGGTGCCTCCCCTCGAGTTGGGCCATTTTCATCACTCATTACCAGACCCTTAATCTTTTTCGGATTTGGGTCTGGATTTCCAGGCTACCGTAGTTGAGCGGTTTCCTCTCGTCTTTCTCTTCAGGACAAGATCTTGTTAGGTGGAGGAAAGGGCGGTTCGGTGACGGTGACCAACGACGGAGCGACCATCCTGAAAGCCATCGGAGTCGACAACCCCGCTGCCAAAGTTCTGGTTGGTGAGTGAAGCTGCAGACAGACTGGCACCACATCCTTTAGATGATTATCTCTGTATATTGTACTTATTCTTTAGACTTTATACTGTGAAGCTTTGCACAAAGTGTATATCCCTTTCATTTGAAAAAAAAACCCTGATGCATATGAAGTACATATATTTTGTATCTTTTCATATTAATGTTTTTTGAATATTTATTGTTAGGCACCCAAACACAGAGGCACATTCTTTGTATGTGAAAACCCTGATTCTGATAAAGTTGGGAATCAAAGAAATAATAAAAAAAAAGAGACACACGCACCCATAGACACAAACACAGAGACACACACACACACACAGAGAAATACACACATACACACACACACACACAGAGAAATACACACATGGAGAGACACACACACGGAGGGACACACACAGAGAAATACACACATGGAGAGACACACACACACACACACACGGAGGGACACACACACACACACACACACGGAGACACACACACACACGCACACACAGAGAAATACACACACACGCACCTATGGACACACACAGAGACATATATACACACACACACGGAGAGACACACACACACCTATGGACATGGACACACACACACACACACAGAGAGAGACACAGACACACACACGGAGAGAGACGCGCACACACACGGAGAGACACACACGCACCTATTGACACACACACAGAGACCTATATATATATATATATATATATATATATATATATATATATTATATAAAACACAAAAAAAAAAAAAAACACACACACACACACACACACACACACACACACACACACAGAAAAACAGAAAAAAGAAAAAATTCAACAACATTGTGAAACATAGGTCCTGTTTGGCCAGCAGGGAAAACTTGAATGTACATAAAAAGATGCATTGAAGGTTCATCTCATACAAATCTGTTGTGTATTTAGCAGGTTTACTTAACAGAGAACAAACATTAAAGCAACATTTAATGCTGTAAAAGTATATTCGTGCCATATCTTTCCACTCGCCAGTTTATCAGAAGGAGTCAAAGTAAATCGGAATAAAAACGATGAGCAGAATTGACACTTTAATTTAAATTCTCCTTTTGGTTCCAGACATGTCAAAGACTCAGGATGATGAAGTCGGAGACGGGACGACCTCCGTCACCGTGCTCGCTGCAGAGCTGCTGCGGGTAAAATACTGTTTGTCTTTATTTAAAAAATGAATCCTGCAGGAGATGGATGGATAGATGGCTAGATAGATGGCTAGAATGAACAAACGAACAAATCCACATGAATTACAGTGTTTCCTGCAGAAAATGTGTTAATTAAGGTGGTAGGGTTGGGCTAGCAGGTGAAGAACTCAAACAACAAAATCACCAGCTAACTTACTTTAAATTTGCAAGAACTATAGACTAATACAGGGGTCACCAACACGGTGCCCGCGGGCCCCAGGTAGCCCCCAAGGACCCCATGAGTAGCCCTCAGGCCTGTTCTAAAAATGAAAATTGAATATTGATATTATCTGTTTCCCACCTTGTTAAGTCGTTGTTGATAATTATTGTGAGAAATCATTACCATGATCAGTGTCTTCACATAGAGTATCATTAATCATTAATAATCATATATAACTATCACTAATCATTAATAATCATATATAACTATCATTAATCATTAATAATCATATATAACTAAAGGCAAACTGAGCACATTTGTTATTTCAGAAGAGTGTATCAAACTGGTAGCCCTTCGTATGACTCAATACCCAGGAAGTAGCTCTCAGTTTAGAAAAGGTTGGTGACCCCTGGTCTAATACAATAATAGGCTTAAATAAATCCAAAACATCCGAGATGCACTTTTTTTTTTTGACAACCTAGTTAAGGCGGTAGGGTTCCCCAGCTTAGGCGGGCCGCCCGAACTGCGAAGTGCTGCGGGAAACACTCAACTATATGGATAATAAAAGAAAAGATACTAAATAAAAAATCCACATGAATGTACTAAAGGATGTATAAGCATGAGACGCCTGCAGAGAGTGACCCTGTGATTCAGTCTGCATGGTAAGGTGCTCTATGAGTGCAAGACAAAAGTCTAGAGACCAGCATTAAATATGGACAATATAAGAGGAGAATGTAATATTAAAAACTATAGCAGTGCAAGGATCAAGTTTAAAAAAAAAAGACAGCATTTAAAGAGCCGTATCACTTACCGCTGCTTTTTAAACCATCGCTGTTGTTACAGGAGGCAGAGCTGCTGATCTCCAAGAAGATCCACCCACAGACCATCATCTCTGGCTGGAGGAAGGCCACTCAGGTCGCCAGAGACGCTCTGAGGGAGGCTGCCGTGGATCACAGGTGAGACGCACAAAAGTAGCAAAAAGTTCATTCTTGCGTCGGAAACAGCGTACGGGTGTAAAGTAGGGATGCACCGAATGCAGATTTTTTTGGGAGTTCGGCCGAATACCGAATCCACTGGTTAAGATTCTGCCGAATCCAAAACCGAATACCAAATCCTCCTCCCATCCTCAGTCCATGAACACAGTAAACTCATGAATGAAGTAAACGGGGACTGTCCTTCCTTTACCGTACCTGAAGTTGCTGCATTCTGGCTGCTGTCTGGAGATTCCTTCGTGCACAACTCTGGTCTGAAACTTCTTTCAGATGTTTCAGACCAGATGTTGTAACAGCGGCCATGTTGTGTATAGTTTAGGCTCCTCGCCACCACCAGACCAATCAGCATTGAACAGATTGAACATGTAGCTGGACTTGAATGGCCTTCTTTTGACTGAAAGTTCTGCCAAACAACAACTTGTTCTGTTCACCAGATCCATTTCCACTTCCTCACAGCCTGCTGCATTGAACGCTCCACCTACGTTAACACCTTCCCGTAATCAACGGCGCCGTCGTTACGGCGACCAGCGTAGCGCGCCGAGTGCGAGCGTAGGGTTCTGTTTGGTGGAAAAAAAATTCTACGGTTCAGCAGAAACCGAACTCTGTCAGAAAGCCCAATATTCAGCCGAAACAGAGTCCTTGATTTGGTGCATCCCTGGTTTAAATATAATAATTTTTTTGCATCGGAAACAGCGTACGAGTGTAAATCACAACTTATATATCACAATACGATATATCAGTTCTTTGGACAATCTAATTTCAATTGAGTTCTATTTATATCAACTCACAAAAAGCAACTAAAATATGAATTGGCAATTTTATTACCAAGCTTTTCCAGACATTTACATTAAAAACAAATCAAATATAAAGTGGGGAAAATAAGTATTGAACGAGTCAACATTTTTCTTTTTTTATATTATATTTCCCCGCTGTATGCATCGATACATTCACTTTGCATCAATGACATTGTATCGTTGATCGATATATCGATTCAGATCATTTTATCCTTACCCCCTGTAGAAACAGGTTAGAAATAATAATTGTACAATAAAGTTTAAACTTGAATTCAGCTGATTGAGCGATAAATCCACCCCCAGCATTAAAACCATCAGTTATGATATATTTACCTGTTACTCTTCTTCTGTCTCCTCCCTCCTCCGCATCCTCCCGGTCTACGCAGCAACGACTCGGCTCGTTTCCAGGAGGACCTGCTGAACATCGCCCGGACGACGCTGTCCTCCAAACTGCTGACTCACCACAAAGATCACTTCTCCCAGCTGGCCGTCGCCGCCGTCATGAGGCTGAAGGGCTCTGGGAACCTGGAGGCCATCCACATCATCAAGAAGCTGGGAGGCAGCCTCACTGACTCCTACCTGGACGAAGGTGTGTGTGTGTGTGTGTGTGTGTGTGTGTGTGTGTGTGTGTGTGTGTGTGTGTGTGTGTGTGTGTGTGTGTGTGTGTGTGTGTGTGTGTGTGTGTGTGTGTGTGTGTGTGTGTGTGTGTGTGGTTGTGTGTGTGGTTGTGTGTGTGGTTGTGGTCAGTGTGTTTCATGTTCCCTTTGCAGCCCAGGGTGAGAGACGACATGATCACATGTGGACAGGCTGGCTACTAGCTAACTGTCATCTCAACACCATCGTGTGTGTCCTCCTGCATGCCACTGGTCCATGAGTCTGTGTTGTACCGCTTCTGTAATATTTGTGTCCCTGTACCGTTTTCTTCATGGGGACATAAATAAATCGTTAAAGTGTGTGTGTGTGGGGGTACACGGTACCAAAATGTACACGGTACTTTAGACCAAAGTCAATACAAAGAGCCATCAATACCAATAGCAGCAATTACATTTTTCTTGATACCACGGTTAAAAACAACCATAAATCCCATGTCCTCCTCTTATAATGTGTGTTTTAGGATACACATTATTAGGAACACTTGGAGGGGAGCAGGGTCAGTGTGTGTTTGTGTGTGTGTGTGTGTGTGTGTGTGTGTGGGGGTGTTTGTGTGTGTGTGTGTGTGTGTGTGTGTGTGTGTGTGTGTGTGTGTAGGAGCCAAGCAGAGCGTGATATATTTGTAATCAGGAGAAAACGCCAGTCTTCTGGAGAATTGCATCCCGCGGTACCTACGGTACTGTAGAAAAATGAGTACCGTCACGTTTTCAGAATTTTGGTACCGAGTCTCGTGACATCCCCGCTGCGAGTGTGATGTCATGATCGCCATCGCCAGGCTGAGCTCTCGTTTTCTTCGATGTTCACGTTAACTGCTTCGTCTCCAGGTTTCCTGCTGGACAAGAAAATCGGAGTGAACCAACCGAAGAGGCTGGAGAACGTTAACATCCTGATCGCCAACACCGGCATGGACACTGACAAGATCAAGGTACACACACACACACACACACACACACACACACACACACACACACACAGCACCACTTGTGTGTTCTGCTCAACATCTTCTTGCAGCTTTTTCTGCGTAGGGCTGGGTACCGAATACAATACTTTTTAGGCACCAACCGAATTGCCTCTTTTTAGTATTGAGCATCAAAAAATTCTGTGTCATTCAATACCAAATTTCAATACCTAAGGAGTAAATCTTATCAGCATCAGAGAGCCAATAAGCATGCAGCATTCTACTACCAAGATCTAATGATGTTTGTGATTGGCTGTTTATCCTTACACATGGTAGAGACAGGCAGGAAAAACCCTACGTTACGCACAGAGAAAGGGCTCACTTAGTTGGAGTTGTAAAATAAATAAAAAGATTTGTGCCGTAATGTGTACTGTTGTAATTCCTTTTTTATTCAAATGAATTTTATACAATTGGTATCGAAAAAAAAGCATCGTTAAGGAACCGGTGTCGCGCTAAGTCACGGTATTGGTATAGAACATTTTTGAATGATACCCTACTTCTACGTCAAAACCAGATTCTGTTTTCTTCATTGGAGACTTTTATTGTGAAGCAGCAGCAGGAAGCATCGGTTTAACATAAACAGAAAGCTTCAAATTTCTCCCGCTGACAGATCGGCTTTATTCTTGTTGAACAGTTTGCAGAGACTGTAAACCAATCCAGAGGACTGCATACAAAGATTTCTGATTTTATGTGATTTAATTAAAAAAAATGAGATGCTCAGTTGTGGTTATTATTATTATTATTATTATTATTATTATTATTATTATTATTATTAAGTCTAGTGTCTGTCTGTCTCAGATCTTTGGCTCCAGGGTTCGTGTCGATTCGACAGCGAAGGTCGCAGAGATTGAATCTGCGGAAAAAGAGAAGATGAAGGAGAAGGTCGACAGGATCCTGAAACACGGAATCAACTGCTTCATCAACAGGTACACACACACACACACACACACACACACACACACACACACACACACACACACACACACACACACACACACACGGCTGACAGATACTCTACACCCCGTTAACCAGCGCTGGAAGAAGTATTCAGATCTTTTACTTCAGTAAAAGTACTAATACCTCGCAGTGAAAATACTTTTCTGTAATGTGACTGAACTTCTCTCTTTGCAGACAGCTGATCTATAACTATCCAGAGCAGCTGTTTGCTCGCGCTGGTGTCATGGCCATCGAGCACGCAGACTTTGCCGGCGTTGAGCGCCTCGCTCTGGTTACTGGTACGTACCGGGTCTCACACACACACACACACACAGAGTAAGAACTTTGTTTTACACTGATATTGATGTGTGTGTGACTGTGTTTGTAACTGTGTGTGTGTGTTGTGTGTGATCAGGAGGAGAGATCAGCTCCACCTTCGACCACCCCGAGCTGGTGAAGCTCGGCCACTGTAAGCTGATTGAGGAGGTGATGATCGGAGAGGACACACTCATCCACTTCTCTGGAGTCGCCATGGGTACGGACACACACCCAAACAAACACACACAGTCATGTACTCAACTCAACTCAACTTTATTTATAAAGCACTTTCACAACCACAAGTGGAACCAAAGTGCTGTACATAACGTATAAAAACATAAAAGCCAAAACAATACAAACAAAACAAACAACTTACAAAGCATTATCAAATGCTAAATGTACGCTGCCCTCTACTGCTATATCTAGAGATGTATCGGTATCGGCTCTGATACTGCCTAAACGCTGGCATCGGGAAGTATTAGCCATATTAGCACCGGGTCTCGGTACCCAACCCTAGACACAGCAACTCTTCGGCAAAACGTTAATTTAAAACGTGTTGTTAAAGTCAGTGTTTGGAGAGATGTTTGACTTCTTGTGAGAAGAGAGCATCCCTTGGATGTCGTATTTCCGTTCTGATGTATCTGACTTTTCTGTTTTACTATATAAAAAATATTGCGCCATGGAAATGTGTAATTTCATCTGCACCTCAGTGATTCAGTTTACATTGTATTGTTGACACAATGTGCAGGCACACATGCAGCGAAACGTAAGTCAGTGGCTTCCAACAAACAGTGCGGGCCTCTGTGAGTGAGGCTCTCAGTTTGACCTTTGACCCTCTCCTTCAGGCGAGGCGTGCACCATCATCCTGCGAGGAGCGACTCAGCAGATTCTGGACGAGGCGGAGCGCTCGCTGCACGATGCTCTGTGCGTGTTAGCTCAGACTGTGAAGGAGCCGCGCACCGTCTACGGAGGAGGTAAACACACACACACACACACACACACAGAGACACACACACACACACACACACACACACACACACACAGCGTCCACAGAGATGCCTGTATGAGGTGTTGACAGTGCCGTGGATAACCGTTGTGTGACATTAACATGAGAAATGGAGTCTGCTACATGCGTAACTGTGTCTTTGCTCACACTTTTCTCTCCATCAGGCTGCTCCGAGATGCTCATGGCCAAGGTGGTGAGCGATCTGGCCAATAGGACGCCAGGAAAGGAGGCGGTCGCCATGGAGTCATTTGCCAAGGCTCTGATGATGGTACGGACCGGTCTGCTTTCTTTTTGTAAAGGATCACAGCAAACCTTGAAGTGTTTTCAAGAACATACGATCAGATTTTAAATTGATTTTCTTTTAAAGGTGCCCTGCCGCAAGTATTTCATGACTTTGTGGTGATGTCTGAAGGTCTACCATGGACTCTGTAACCTTGGTTACCTTGTTTCAAGCCATTCTAGCGTGGTATAGAAAGCCTGCAGGAAGACTCGACTTGATTTGTGCCAGTTCTCATTAATATTCAACGAGCTAAGCTGTTTGAATCTGATTGGCTAACATCTAGCCAATGAGAGCCTGGCTGTCAGAATGCTTTACCCAGCCCAACTGGGCGAGCTCATGAATAGTAATGAGCTCAGGCAGTATGATGTCAGACTGACCAGCTTTTGTGATTGGTCTGATTTCTCTGCTTATTTCTGTTCAGTAGCTAGAGCTGACAGAGGAGGTAGCAGTTCATTTTCACATTCACAACATAACACAAACACATATGGACCTGAAATATTTAAAAAAAACGGTTTTGTGTGGCAGGGCACCTTTTTAAAAAGTTTCAGATTTTAAGAGATTGTTTTGTAGGACAGCATTCGTCTGCAGAGGGGAAATAAAACTAGAACCTGACATCTCGGAGCTTTTAGGAGTTTCTTGACTCCGTGACTGTCTCCAGACGTACATTTTCTACCAGATATAGAGGTCCACTGCTGTGGAATTCATTGAATGGGTCACTTAAATCATTAACTTCCTTGCCAGCCTTTAGGTCACAGTTAAAGAAGTTTCTCATTTAATCTTAAAGGTGCTCTAAGCGATGTTGGGTCACTTCTGGTTGACGTTCAAAGTATTGTCAAATGAGACTAGTTCGCCCCTCCCTCATCCCGTCCCCTCCCCCTGCCTTCCGCGCACATTTTTTAAATTTTTTACAGTGTGTTCAGGAGACAGACAGCTAGCAGATAGTGAGGAGATATTTTTTTACAGTGTGTTCAGGGGACAGACAGCTAGCAGATAGTGAGGAGATGTTTTTTACAGTGTGTTCAGGGGACAGACAGCTAGCAGATATTGAGATGTTTTTTACAGTGTGTTCAGGGGACAGACAGCTAGCAGATAGTGAGATGTTTTTTACAGTGTGTTCAGAGGACAGGCAGCTAGCAGATAGTGAGGAGATATTTTTTACAGTGTGTTCAGAGGACAGACAGCTAGCAGATATTGAGATGTTTTTTACAGTGTGTTCAGGGGACAGACAGCTAGCAGATAGTGAGGAGATGTTTTTTACAGTGTGTTCAGAGGACAGACAGCTAGCAGATATTGAGATGTTTTTTACAGTGTGTTCAGGGGACAGACAGCTAGCAGATAGTGAGGAGATGTTTTTTACAGTGTGTTCAGGGGACAGACAGCTAGCAGATAGTGAGGAGATGTTTTTTACAGTGTGTTCAGGGGACAGACAGCTAGCAGATAGTGAGGAGATGTTTTTTACAGTGTGTTCAGGGGACAGACAGCTAGCAGATAGTGAGGAGATGTTTTTTACAGTGTGTTCAGGGGACAGACAGCTAGCAGATAGTGAGGAGATGTTTGCTGTATGTTACAAAACATGTTGTAGCCTAAAATACGTGTGACATCACTTAGAGCACCATTTAAACCTTATGATGAGATAATTCTGTTGGTTGCATTCATCAACGTACTCTATGGTTTGTTTGGTCATTTTGCTTGCTTTTTGGATATGTATATATGATACGTTTATGCTTCCTTGTTGTCTTGCTTGTTTTATTTTTGTACAGGAATTATATCATTTTTTTAGTTATCTTTTAGGCTTCCTTCCTGTCCTGCACGGAAATGGCTTCTTTTTTTTTCTATTGTATGAACTTTATATCTTTTGTGCAGCTAAACTAAACTCATAAGTCTTTTAAAGTTTTGTTAAACTCACTTTTTCTCGTCGCTTTCTCCTCCAGCTGCCGACCATCATCGCCGACAACGCCGGCTACGACAGCGCCGACCTGGTGGCTCAGCTGAGAGCCGCGCACATGGAGAACAACACCACCTGTGGACTGAGTGAGTGAACACACACACACACACGCCAGTTTGTCTGTTGTCGCCTGGCGGACAGCTGGTAAGCGCCGTGATGTTTTTAGCGGTGGTTCCTCGGACAGATCGCCTAGCTAGTCGGGGTGTAACGTTGTCAGGTGTGCCCTGAGGTCGCTCTCCGCCATTTTTGATAGTATTGTGATGATGATACCGCGTGGATGTATGTATTAAGGGAACGTATACGATTTAAAAAAAAAACTTTATTGTTCATCAGACGAAACAAAAGCATTTAATTTTCACATGCGTGTAGGCCAAGGTGATGAGAAAGGCAAGACTGCATATACATTTTTTTTTTTTTATTCATTAAAAAAAAGCAATATTCGAATAGTAATTTTAGCATTCAAATAGTATTTTTTTTTTTATATTCGAATTTCGTTCCAACAGCCCTACTACAAACTACAACTTACGAGCTGGAAAAACCCAACTCTAGTCGGGCCAATCACATCGTGTATAGAGTCGGTGGGCGGGGCTTAACACAATGACGGCAGAGTTGCGCCGTTTCGGCGTTAAATCCCTGCTACTTGAAAACAAAGAAGCGACTCTAGAGTCCTAGTGAGAGAACCAAAGAGTCTCCTCCTGTTGTTTTCTGACCACGGTGGGAGATCTGGAGCAGGAGAAGTTACCCCTCTCCTTGATCTCATGTTGTTGATGCAGAAGGAGAACCAGGACATGAGTCTGGGGGAAATTTTAGAGGTGCCATCAGGCTACGGTGTAGGGTCCAGCGGTACGCCCTCGATTCTACGCAGAAGCATAAAAAGGCCTTTAGGTGCGCATATGTGGCGCTTCCTTAAGAAAATGTTAAATTTTTTAAGTTTAAAAAAATGCAATTTCCCCATACATTTTGTGTCTTTTGTGCGATTTTGTCTCTTTGGGTCTCTGGGTTTTGCGTCTCTTTGACAACACCTTTTTCGTGTTGTCTCTTTTTGGTCTGTTGGGTTTTCTTTGGGGTTGTTTTGTTGTAGTCGTTTGTGTCCCTGTAGTGGTAGTTTTGCGTTGCTTTCTCACATTGTTTTAGGTCAATATTACCATATCTGTGTCTGAAAAATTGGAAAAGCTAGAACAGATAATACATAAATCTATTTTAAGTCCAGCTACAATCATCAGATCTGAGAAAAGTACTTTAGTTACATTAATTTGGCTTAAAACTGTGTGTGTGTGTGTGTGTGTGTGTGTGTGTGTGTGTGTGTGTGTGTGTGTGTGTGTGTGTGTGTGTGTGTGTGTGTGTGTGTGTGTGTGTGTGTGTGTGTGTGTGTGTGTGTGTGTGTGTGTGTGTGTGTGTTCGTTCCAAAAACCAGGGAATACAGTATACTTGTGGGACCCAAAATGCTGGACCCCCCCAAGTTTAAAGGGCTGTTTGAGAGTCAAGACTTGGTTCTAGGGTAAGGGTTAAGGTTAGGCATCCAGTTGTGATGGTTAAGGTTAGGGTAAGGGGCTAGGGAATGCATTATGTCAATGACAGGTCCCCTCAAAGACAGTGAAACAAACGTTTGTGTATGTCTGTCTGCAGATATGTCTGAAGGTACGGTGGGCAACATGGCCGAGCTGGGGATCACCGAGTCCTTCCAGGTGAAGCGCCAGGTGCTGCTGAGCGCCTCCGAAGCCGCCGAGATGATCCTGAGAGTCGACAACATCATCAAAGCTGCTCCCAGGTCGGTCCACCGCGCCTTAGCTACCAGCAACCTTTCTTTTAGACTAGGGTTGTTTCAGTGTTATGGTTTTAGTAGGGGGTGTGTGTGTGTGTGTGTGTGTGTGTGTGTGTGTGTGTGTGTGTGTGTGTGTGTGTGTGTGTGTGTGTGTGTGTGTGTGTGTGTGTGTGTGTGTGTGTGTGTGTGTTGGGTATCGTTTGCGATACTTTTAAAACGGTGCCTGAACCGGTACTTTTTAATAAAGTAAAAAGGGGAACTAAACAACGGCTTGGCAAGAACGGCTTGTTTATTGCTAAGGCCATATCGTCCAAATTAAAGATTTAATAATAATACCTATTTAAAACTTATTTCACCAGCAAATTGCTTTTGAACGACAAAAACAATCACCAGATGATCTTCTGTGGACGATCTTTATATTAAGTAAGGGATAATGTAGAACCAGCCGGTCATCTGTCATTATTGTGAATTAGAGCCCCGACAAGCTGATGAAGGTCCTTAATGTCATGGAAATGTTTTAAAATTATATCCATGAAAATGTCTAAAAATATAAACTATCTATAGGGAGAGACTGATTATTATTATTTGCCTGATAGCCGATAAAGTTAATTAATAAAAAGTGCGCTACTGGGCGCCTGGGTAGCTCACCTGGTAGTACCCTGACAGTACCTAGGTAAGGACTACTAGCCAGTCAGAAGCAGAGTATGAGGGCGTGCCCTGACAGTAGCTAGGTAAGGACTACTAGCCAGTCAGAAGCAGAGTATGAGGGCGTGCCCTGACAGTACCTAGGTAAGGACTACTAGCCAGTCAGAAGCAGAGTATGAGGGCGTGCTACGCTAGCAGCTAGGTGAGCATTATAACATGTTACAAAGTGTTGTTAACCTACAACATGCACAACAAATATATATAACACAAAGGAAAGAGAAAAAGCCAAAAAGCATAATATGAGCACTTTAAATATTTTCATTTTCACTGTAAATGCATATCTGTTATTATTATTTTTTTTTTTTTTTTAACTACTAATAATCAGTATCTGTCGATCCCAATATAAACCTTCCAGAATCCCCGTAGTTTTCTATTTTAGTTTTTTATTTAGCCGAGCAGCTGAAAGGAATGTTGTTGGGACTGTCGTGACCTGGCTCAAAGGCATGACAAAAGGTGGAGACCACACGTTTACTCAACCAAATCCAATTTATTGAGATAAACAAAGATAAACGTGCAATCAGTTAATCAGTAATGGATGGATGTGTGTAATGCTACGTTTACACGTGGCCGGCTATTTTCATAAACGGACATTTCAACCTCCTCCGTTTTCAGAAAAGTGTTAGTTTACACATACCTGTATATGTGTGTGTGTAGATAGATAGATAGATAGATAGATAGATAGATAGATAGATAGATAGATAGATAGTGCGCATAGTATAGAATATCTTCTCATTCAAATGCCTTTCTTCTTTTATTTTCATGACTATTTACATTGTAGATTCTCACTGAAGGCATCAAGACTATGAATGAACACATATGGAATTATGTATTTACAAAAAGTGTGAAAATAACTGAAAACATGTCTTATATTTTAGATTCTTCAAAGTAGCCACCCTTATGCTTTTTGAAGGTAAAACCATTTCAGGTGACTACCTCATGAAGCTCATTGAGAGAACACCAGGGTTTGCAGAGTTATCAAAAAGCAAAGGGTGGCTACTTTGAAGAATCTAAAATATAAGACATGTTTTCAGTTATTTCACACTTTTTTGTTAAGTACATAATTCCATATGTGTTCATTCATAGTTTTGATGCCTTCATGAGAATCTACAATGTAAATAGTCATGAAAATAAAGGAACACATTGAATGAGAAGGTGTGTCCAAACTTTTGGCCTGTACTGTACGTGTAAACAAAGATTTCCAAAATCTCCACTCTGGCCGGAGTTTTTAGAAATAATCGTTTTCTGTGATTTAAAAATGGGGTTTTCGATGTAAACGAGAGGCCAAACCGCAGGAAAATATCTGCGTCTTCCCTTGGTGTAAACGCGGCCTCAGTGTATCCGTGTTAGAGCGCGCAAGGCAAGGCAGGGCAGTTTTATTTGTATAGCACATTTCAGCAACAGGGCAATTCAAAGTGCTTTACATAAAACATTAAAGAGCAGTTAGAAAACAATTAAAAACAATTTAAAAACATTAATAAACAAATTAAAAACATTAAAAGACAATAATAAAATTGATAGTGCAGTATAAGAATAAAAGTTACAGTGCAGTATAAGAAATTAAAGTTAATAAAATAGATTATTTAAAGAAAAGCAACATCAAAAAGATAGGTCTTTAGCTTAGATTTAAAAGAAGTGAGAGTTTCAGCGGACCTGCAGGTTTCTGGGAGTTTGTTCCAGATATGTGGAGCATAAAAACTGAACGCTGCTTCCCCCTGTTTAGTTCTGACTCTGGGGACAACAAGTAGACCTGTCCCAGACCACCTGAGAGGTCTGGGTGGGTCATAGTGTAGTAGACCTGTCCCAGACCACCGGAGAGGTCTGGGTGGGTCATAGTGTAGTAGACCTGTCCCAGACCACCTGAGAGGTCTGGGTGGGTCATAGTGTAGTAGACCTGTCCCAGACCACCTGAGAGGTCTGGGTTGGGTTCTATAGGTGTAGACCTGTCCCAGACCACCTGAGAGGTCTGGGTGGGTCATAGTGTAGTAGACCTGTCCCAGACCACCGGAGAGGTCTGGGTGGGTCATAGTGTAGTAGACCTGTCCCAGACCACCGGAGAGGTCTGGGTGGGTCATAGTGTAGTAGACCTGTCCCAGACCACCGGAGAGGTCTGGGTGGGTCATAGTGTAGTAGCAGATCAGAAATGTATTTTGGCCCTAAACCGTTTAGTGATTTATAAACCAGTAAAAGTATTTTGAAATCAGTTCTTTGAGGCACTGGAAGCCAGTGTAGAGACTTCAGTACTGGAGTGATGTGATCCACTTTCTTGGTCTTAGTGAGGACTCGAGCAGCAGCGTTCTGAATCAGCTGCAGCTGTCTGATTGATTTCAAGTCTAAAGTAACTAAAACCCAAACAAACCAGGCAGCCTTGAGGAGGGAGAGAGGGAGAGGGACTGCCCTGGCACTCCTATTCATGGACTCGTGAGCAATCAGTTGATCCAGGAATGTGCCTCGATAGGTATTGAGGCCTAGGAGCCATCACAGGACATTAAAGTGTTTGATTCCTGACTGTTGTTGTCGTCTGTTTCTGCAGGAAGAGAGTTCCCGACCATCACCCCTGCTAGAGGAAGAGGAGGATGAAGATGACGGACGGGAGAGGGATCAGTTTTGTTATTTATCGCCTCTGTGTAGTTCAAATTTAAAAGTTTTTTTTTTATTTTGTCTGTTAAACTCTCACTGTGGAAGCACTGCACCGGCTCGCTGGCTAACTGTAGCTAACCGTCACACACGGCTAACGTCACGCTAGCAAGCCAGAAGCTAATCATACACAGCTGCTGTCAATAAGACAGGCTTGTGTGAAGCTAATGTGCAATGTTAGTTGTGATGCTAACATTAGCAGAGGTCAAGCTGGTCATGCTAACGTTAGCCGGTTTCTGTCAGCGTCGCTATAAACGTAAGTTTTGGACGTTGTTTGTATTGTTGACTGAAAATAAAAGAACCAATCCTCATCGGTAGATTTGTTGGGTGTCTTTCTGTCCTTTTTCTAACTCGTAGTTCAGATAGTGGACCTTTTTCACAGCAGACATGTTGACTTGTCATAGTAGGAGAAGCACAGCTGAAATTGATAACCTTAACGATGGCTCAGTTCCATCAAGTGTCCCAGTAAGATATTTCAGTGAGTCAGCATGAACAATACCAGGGTCTCTCCTAAGTGGAATGCAGCCATCATTAATGGTTTAATACCAGGGTCTCTCCTAAGTGGAATGCAGCCATCATTAATAGTTTAATACCAGGGCCTCTCCTAAGTGGAATGCAGCCATCAGTAATGGTTTAATACCAGGACCTCTCCTAAGTGGAATGCAGCCATCATTAATAGTTTAATACCAGGACCTCTCCTAAGTGGAATGCAGCCATCATTAATAGTTTAATACCAGGGTCACTCCTAAGTGGAATGCAGCCATCATTAATAGTTTAATACCAGGACCTCTCCTAAGTGGAATGCAGCCATCATTAATAGTTTAATACCAGGACCTCTCCTAAGTGGAATGCAGCCATCATTAATAGTTTAATACCAGGACCTCTCCTAAGTGGAATGCAGCCATCATTAATAGTTTAATACCAGGACCTCTCCTAAGTGGAATGCAGCCATCAGTAATGGTTTAATACCAGGACCTCTCCTAAGTGGAATGCAGCCATCATTAATAGTTTAATACCAGGGTCACTCCTAAGTGGAATGCAGCCATCAGTAATGGTTTAATACCAGGGTCTCTCCTAAGTGGAATGCAGCCATCAGTAATGGTTTTGAATACACCTGTGCTTTTTCCTACTATGACATGTCAACATGTCTGCTGTGAAAAAGGTCTATTAAAGGCTCCGACACGCAGCAACTTTTAAAGTGCTCCTTAAGTTAGTGCGTAACTATTTGATATAAATTAACGTCAGTTACATTCGAGCCGTTGCCAGATGAGTTGCTACAAAGCTAATTAAGACTCTCAGCTCCACACAACTCTCTCTGGATTTCTTGTCGAGGATTTAAAAATAATTTTCAGGGATCATCAGTGAGCATCCTGCCCTCTTTAAGAAGCTTCTGACTCGGTCATGTCATTTCTTTTGTTCATAGGAAGGATTTCAGAATCAGAACGGAGTT
>NC_053134.1:3354119-3361539 GCF_010015445.1 Perca fluviatilis
TCTACAGCTAGAGGAGACCCCACCTATCTACAGCTGGGGAGACCCCACCTATCTACAGCTAGAGGAGACCCCACCTATCTACAGCTAGGGGAGACCCCACCCTATCTACAGCTAGAGGAGACCCCACCTATCTACAGTTAGGGGAGACCCCACCTATCTACAGCTAGAGGAGACCTCACCTATCTACAGCTAGGGGAGACCCCACCTATCTACAGCTAGAGGAGACCCCACCTATCTACAGCTAGGGGAGACCCCACCCATCTACAGTTAGAGGAGACCTCACCCATCTACAGCTAGAGGAGACCCCACCTATCTACAGCTAGAGGAGACCCCACCCATCTACACGCCAGGGGAGACCTCACCCATCTACAGCTAGAGGAGACCCCACCTATCTACAGCTAGGGGAGACCTCACCTATCTACAGCTAGGGGAGACCTCACCTATCTACAGCTAGAGGAGACCCCACCTATCTACAGCTAGGGGAGACCTCACCTATCTACAGCTAGGGGAGACCCCACCTATCTACAGCTAGAGGAGACCCCACCTATCTACAGCTAGAGGAGACCCCACCTATCTACAGCTAGGGGAGACCCCACCTATCTACAGCTAGAGGAGACCCCACCTATCTACAGCTAGGGGAGACCCCACCTATCTACAGCTAGAGGAGACCTCACCTATCTACAGCTAGAGGAGACCCCACCTATCTACAGCTAGGGGAGACCTCACCTATCTACAGCTAGAGGAGACCTCACCTATCTACAGCTAGGGGAGACCCCACCTATCTACAGCGTAGAGGAGACCTCACACCATCTACAGCTAGAGGAGACCCCACCCATCTACAGCTAGAGGGAGACCCCACCTATCTACAGCTAGGGGAGACCCCACCTATCTCCAGCTAGAGGAAACCCCACCCATCTACAGCTAGGGGAGACCTCACCTATCTACAGCTAGGGGAGACCCCACTATCTACAGCTAGGGGAGACCCCACCTCATCTACAGCTAGAGGAGACCCCACCTATCTACAGCTAGGGGAGACCCCACCTATCTACAGCTAGGGGAGACCCCACCTATCTACAGCCAGAGGAGACCTCACCTATCTACAGCTAGGGGAGACCCCACCTATCTACAGCTAGAGGAGACCCCACCTATCTACAGCTAGAGGAGACCCCACCTATCTACAGCTAGGGGAGACCCCACCTATCTACAGCTAGGGGAGACCCCACCTATCTACAGACCGTGATGAGCCCTATTTCAACAAACAGTGGAGTATCCCTTTAAGAAATGAGATGAAAACCTATAAAACATCACTAAAAGTTCAAGATGGTAACGCTCCCCCCAGGGTTCCTCTGAGGCGCGTGCCTTCGATTCGTTCCCAGCTGCGAGCCAACGGCCTGCTGCAGGAGTTCCTGAAGGAGTCCCGCCCAGACATGTTTAACCGGCGCTACGCTCAGTGCTACCCGCCCGGCACGCCGTCGCTGCGGCTGAGGCGCTCCAGCGAGAAGCTCTACAACTTCATGGACGTAAGAACAACAACTAGTCTCGCACTGCCACACAGCATTCTGGGATAGAAGAAGATAAGATGAGATGCGATTTTAGTCTATATCCACGACGCTGCGCTTCCGGGATGCAGAATTACAAATGCCACTATGTTCCACGCCAAGACCCGCCCTAAGGAGCAGCTCGATTGGTTGTGGTTAGGCATGTCACCTCCAGTGGTTAAGGTTAGGTTTGGGTTAAAACGCAACGTAAATAGCCCGGCATCCCAATACAAAATAAATTCTATCCCAATATTAAAAACATCTTATTTAAACTCAAAACTTAAAACATTTTAAAGGGTCATAAATACTCTCTGAGTTACAAAATATATATATACACATACCATTAAAAATTAGTAATAAGTGCTATGTTTAAAAGTGCTTTAAGAGGTAAAAAGTACCACACAATAAATAACCATAAATAATTTAAAATACATCATAGAATAAAACCACACTGTAAGTAAAAATGTATCAAACCAATGGCATGTGTATCATTATGTTAAAATCTTGAGGCAACTAAATCAATTTGCAATAATAATAATAATAATAATAATAATAATATATTAGTAATAGAGACAAAAGTATAATCAAATTATTAAAATATAGGTAAGATAGAATTAGTTATAAAGGACCACCAAGGCATCTTTAAAATAATTATTAAAAATAATTATTTAAAATAAAAACATTAAAATATTAGGTCGGACCTCCTCTGCAGGTAGAAATTAACCCCCGAAAGGAAGGAATAGTAAAATCAGAGAAAAGACGTAAATATAGAAATATTACAACAAATATAGCTGTTATTAATCATAAATATAGAGAAAAGCATTAAAAAAGTATTTTAAAATAGAAAAGGAAGGAAAACACAGGGAAAGAAAGCATGCAGGTGGTTTAAAAGAGGCGATTGGTCAGGGTGATAGGACCTGAACATGTAAGCATGGACGCCTGGCCAATAGTAGTGTGTGAACGCTATTGAAGGGCGGGGCTTGGCGCGGCCATGGTGGAATTCGTAATATCGCTTCTGGGATTGCTCCGGTGCCACTGGAAACGATACGATATATTATTGCGATTTTAAACATATTGCAATATTCTGCGATATACTGCAATGTATTTACCTTTTTTCCAACTTCAAATTTTTCCCAATTTCAAATGATGTCCCCAAAGGAAAATTTTGTCAACATCTGTTTTATCTAAAAATATACATGTCTCTGTCTGTTCATCTCACACAATTGTATTGCTGCAAAATCAGATAGTCAAGCAGACAGACTGACCAACACATATATATATATATATATATAACAATAGATCCATACTTGGCGTCTGTGTATCGATACAGTATTGCCACGAAAAATATTGCGATACTATGCTGTATCGATTTTTTCCCCCACCCCTAGTTTACTGTATATAAATATTTGGCCTACATATATGGGCCATAATCTGCCTTTGGGAGAGGGGGGCAAATCATAGTGGGGGGGGGGTCTGTGTGTCCTCCCCCAGGGTTATTTTGAGCGTCAAAGACTTCATTTCCTGCATTCAGATAACTTTTATTCACCAATTTACGGTGGAAATACCTTTATTTAGCCTATATGCTAAGAAGGAAAACACAGATGACAATTCAAAATATATCAAAATTATAATGGAAAGTATGTTGTTGCGTGTCATTGGGCCTTTTTAAGAGGGTATTTGGAAATCCTGGAGCTTTCTTAGTGGGTATACCATATACCTTGCGATTATGTAGACTACACCACTGATTCCTTCCCCTGTCTCTGTGTTGGGGTTCTAACCTCCGGCTGATTGGTGAGGACTGTGGTTAACTGCTCCTCAGATCTCTGAGAGGAATCCAGACAGCTGAGCTAGACTATCTGTCCAATCTGAGCTTGCTGTAACAACTAAAACTACTTTGAACGCATTACACGCTCCACCAAAACAAGTTCCTTCCAGAGGCTATTTAGCAGAGGCACCGTGGGTCTGCCCAGAGCGTAGCCCCGCCCCACGACGACTGATTGGTTTAAAGAAATGCCAATAAACCAGAGCTCGCTTTTTTCTCCCATCCAGGAATGCTGTGGACTAGCCAGACCCTCCTCGCAGCGCTGTGGAGGAAGGTCTGGCAATGCGAGACTAGATGGACTTTATTAATCCCACAGTGGGGAAACTCCCTAGGAGAAAATCGGCTATCACTGGTGTTCTTCCCTCAATATTTTAGTTTAGTTTATTTTGGTCATTTGTAACCTTCATTCAATACACTGGTAATAAAACAATAAGTAAACATAACAGTAATGCTTTTCTTGCAATAAAATAAACAAACAAAAGATATACAAGAAACTAAATGGGACTGACAGGGTGTAAGCTACCTTTTAACGTAACATATGTGTCTGTTGTGGTAAGTCTGTGTGTGTCTGTTGTGTGTCGTGGCTCAGTACCACCAAGAAATCAGTTGGGGACTCCAGTGCAGAACTTCTCTGTGATTTTTGACACCGCTCATCTGACCTCTGGGTGCCGCCAACCCACCGGCCAGCCAAGCTTGTGGTAAGACACAACATTATATCAATAATACACACAAAATACAGACCATAATAATGTTAGAAGATACAATAAGAAAAAAAAATATGATGAAAGAAAAGATAACAAAACAGAAAAACAAAAAAAGCTACTGATACACACACGACACACACACCACACACACATCACACACACACAACCACAGCCTGTAGACATTTCAATAATACATACACACACACACATTACAGTACAGACGGTGGAGAATAGCATTTCATCAACATTACACTACATAGACACACACACACATTTCACATAATACACACATCACTGACAAACATTGTTCATTACGCCAACACATACATACACACACACATACACACACACACAGAAAAACACACGCTATACATAAGTTCACATACACACACACTACAGCCTACACACACACACACACACACACACACGCACACACGAGAAGTATACACACATAACAAGTATTACAAGACACACACACACAACGAACACACACACACTTCATTTCACACACATGCTAGGATATAGACACACACACACACACACAGAGATACACAAACACAGGAAAGCACACACATTAAATTAAAGACACACACACACACACACTATTACACACACACACACAAATGGTGTGACAGACAGCATGACACATTTAGTTAAAGGAATACAAGCACTTGTGTGTGTGTGTGTGTGTGTGGTGTGTGTGTGTGTAGGTGGGTGTAGTGTGTGTGGTGTGTGTGGGGTAGGTGGAGTGGAAAGAAAAAGCTGGGTGGGATGCAGGGTAGGGTGGGGTGGGAAGTAGTGGTGGTTGAATCCAGCAGGTGGAGATGGATCACTTACCTCACTTCACCTGATGGGAGCAAACAGGCTAAGGTCATTGGACTACTTGAAAGAAATGGAGCAAACAAAGAATAGATGGAATTGATGGAATGAAAGACACACATGGCACAAGCATGGATTTATAAAGATCGCATTAAACTAATAAGGCTTGTTTTACACGGACGCCTGGAAAACGAAAAATATTTTATCAGACGGCGCTTTTGGGCTTAAAAAACGCAAAAGTGCAAACCACCCTCCAGAGGGTGGAAATCTTAAAATCAGCCTCCACTGTCGCTGCAACGCCTAAAGCAGGTGTCAAACTCTATTTCAGTTCTTGGGCCACATCCCCTAATCGATCCGCGTGGCCAGACCAGTAAACCACTCCAGAAAGATCAGAAACTTTATCAGAGTTTCTGTCAGGCTTGATGTTGGCAAACGCTAAGTTGCTTGGTCCCAGGCCTCTAAGGCCATTGTAGGAAAAAATAATAATGTTAAAGACCCAGGAGAGAGGGTATACCTAAAAAAACTCAAACCAGAAAAGAACTTGAATATTCTCTGAGATTAAAGTGGTGAATTAGAATGGAAAATAACTTACTTTCGAATTTTACACTTTTGCAAAGTACAGTGGTGATGACTTTATGGTGTTTTCACAGGTCGAGATGTTTGACACCCCTGGTCTAAAGGGTAAAACGCAAAGTTGAAGACAGAGGGGAGAGAGAGAAAAAAGGGGCCTGTTGTTAAGGGAGTAGGCTATAGAAATTATAGGCTCTGGTTAGAACTTCAATGTAATGGTCACATAAAATGATTTCAACAATGTGGATAAGGTGTATAGTTGATAAGATATGTAGTCCATTTGAGAGAGAGGTGCATAAGCTACGATGAAGAGAGAGAGAGGAGGAAAGTGGCAGAGGTCAGAGGTAGAGGTCAGCCGGCAGCGGGCAGAGGAGGGGTCGTAGTCTCCTCTGGCCGCCTCGCCTCGGTACGCAAGCGGCTGAAGGGTAGCGAGGCCAGGGGTGTTGGTAGTGTCTGCGGGTGCTGTGCTGTGGCTTATCACGGTCACTGTGCGGTCATCACAGACAAACAGCAACTCCACCTCCCTCGCTCTTCCAGACGAGCTTTTGTTGTTCGCGCATGGGTTTCAAGTACTAAGGAGAGAAGTAGAATGAATGTTCTACGCAGCGGGTGTCTTGGTGGGTTGTGTGGCAGTGCCACCTTGTCACCTGGAGTGCATACCATCGAATTTCACACACTTTTAGTCACTCATATGCACGCAGATTTCCCTCCATAACGCTCGCCCTAAACGCGAGAATAAAAGTGATAACGCAAGTATTCTTTTATGTCTCTTCAATCGCTTTCCTGGTAAACATAGCCTAACTGTAAGAAGAGTGCGTCCCTTGCTGTGTGCATCCCCTGTCCCTTTCCTATCTTCATCTAATAGAGCACCGTAATAGATTTTAATTTAACACCTAATCACTAATAAGATTCGAATCAAACCCAATACCAAAGTTTAGCGCATCCGTTAAATTAATCGTATATAATTACCAAAAAACAGAACATTACATACATTGATTACCTTATTCAAGTTTATTTTCAGACATTTCATGTAGATTTAGAACAAACTATGAATGAACACACAAGGAATATAGACTAACAAAGTGTGAGATAACTGAAAAACATGTCTTATATTTTAGATTTTTCCAAAGTAGCCACCCTTGCTTTTTGATAACTCTGCAAAACCCCTGGTGTTCTCTCAATGAGCTTCATGAGGTAGTCACCTGAAATGGTTTTACCTTCACAGTTGTTGTGTCAGGTTCATTAGTGGAATTATTTCCTTATTAATAAAAAAGCAAAGGGGGCTACTTTGGAAGAATCTAAAATATAAGACATGTTTCCAGTTATTTCACACTTTTTGTTAAGTACTATAATCCCATATGTGTTCATTCATAGTTTTGATGCCTTCAGTGAGAATCTACAAGTATAATAGTCATGAAAATAAAAAGGAAACACATTGAATGAGAAGGTGTGTCCAAACTTTTGGGCCTGTACTGTAGCTTTTGGACTCTTTAGACTGAAAGTTCTGCCTCAAACAAACAACTTGTTCTGCTCACTAGATCCATGTCCACTTCCCTCACAGCCTGCTGCATTGAACGCTCCACCTACGTAAAACACCTTCCCCAAATCCAGGCCTACTACGGGACAGGAGAAAGTGTAGATAGGGTTCGGCCCTGTGGAAAAATTTAAGTTTTGGCAGAACCTAACTCCGGCCAAAAAGCCCAATCACAACCGCTAGAAAGATTTGAAGATTTGTTTTGACTCCATGTAGCTGAAGAAGCTGAAGGTGTACTCTTGTTTTATATCACTCTTCTGGTCCAGTCGGGAATATGTCCATCCTGAACCAGGAGTTCGGGGAGTCAGTCTATGAGTCCCCAAGCATTTGTAATGGTGGAAAACTGATGAGATCTGGAATGATTGAAGGAATGGATGACCTGATGGATCGAGTCTGAAGGAACTGATGATCTGACTGAGAATCGATCTGGCAT
>NC_053134.1:3362039-3364539 GCF_010015445.1 Perca fluviatilis
CTATCTACAGCTAAGAGGGAGACCCACCTATCTACAGCTAGGGAGACCCACCTATCTACAGTTAGAGGAGACCTCACCTATCTACAGCTAAGAGGAGACCCCACCTATCTACAGCTAGGGGACCCCACCTATCTACAGCTGAGGGAGACTCACCTATCTACAGCTAGAGGGGAGACCCACCTATCTACAGCTAGAGGAGACCTCACTATCTACAGCTAGGGGAGCCTCACCTATCTACAGCTAGGGAGACCCACCTATCTACAGCTAGGGAGAGCCTCCACCTATCTACAGCTAGGGAGACCCACCTATCTACAGCTAGAGGGCCCACCTATCTACAGCTAGAGGGGCCCACCTATCTACAGCTAGCCCGGGGGACCCACCTATCTACAGCTAGAGGGAGACCCACCTATCTACAGCTAGGGGGAGACCCACCTATCTACAGCTAGAGGGAGACCTCACCTATCTACAGCTAGAGGAGACCCCACCTATCTACAGCTAGGGAGACCTCACCTATCTACAGCTAGAGGAGACCTCACCTATCTACAGCTAGAGGGGCCCCACCTATCTACAGCTAGAGGGAGACCCACCTATCTACAGCTAGAGGGGACCCACCTATCTACAGCTAGAGGGGAGACCCCACCTATCTACAGCTAGGGAGACCCCACCTATCTACAGCTAGAGGAGCCCACCTATCTACAGCTAGGGGAGACCCCACCTATCTACAGCTAGGGGAGACCCACCTATCTACAGCTAGGGAGAGACCCACCTATCTACAGCTAGAGGACCCACCTATCTACAGCTAGGGGAGACCCCACATATCTACAGCTAGGGAGACCCCCACCTATCTACAGCTAGAGGGAGACCTCACCTATCTACAGCTAAGGGAGACCCACCTATCTACAGCTTAGGGAGACCCCACCTATCTACAGCTAGAGGGGACCCCCCCTATCTACAGCTAGGGAGACCCACCTATCTACAGCTAGGGAGAGGGGGGGGCCCACCTATCTACAGACCGTGATGAGCCCTATTCAACAAACAGTGGAGTATCCCTTTAAGAAATGAGATGAAAACCTATAAAACATCACTAAAAGTTCAAGATGGTAGCGTTCCCAAGGGTTCCTCTTCGGCGCGTGCCTTCGATTACGTTCACTCTTGAGCCAGCGGCCTGCTGCAGGAGTTCCTGAAGAGAGTCCCGCGGAGCATGTTTTACCAGCCCGCTCAGGTGCTACCGCCCGACTGCGCCTCGTGCGGCTGAAAGGCTCACAAGAGCTCCTACAACTTCTGGGCGTCAGGCAACAACTAGTCTGCACTGCCACACAGCATTCTGGGATAGAAGATAAGATGAGATACGATTTTTAGTCTATATCCAGCTGGCTGCGCTTCAGGGATGCAGAATTACAAATGCCACTATGTTTCCACGCCAAGACCACGCCCTAGGAGCCGCTTGATTGGTTGTCGTTAGGCATGTCACCTCAGTGGTTAAGGTTAGGTTTTGGGTTAAAAGCATAGCGTAAAATAGCCCGGCATCCCAATACAAAATAAATTCTATCCCAATATTAAAAACATCTTATATAAACTCAAAACTTAAAACATTTTAAAGGGTCATAAATACTCTCTGAGTTACAAAATATATATATACACATACCATTAAAATTAGTAATAAGTGCTATGTTTAAAGGTGCTTTAAGAGGTAAAAGTACCACACAATAAATAACCATAAATAATTTAAAATACATCATAGAATAAAAACCACACTGTAAGTAAAATGTATCAAGCAATGGCATGTGTATCATTATGTTGTTAAAATCTTGAGGCAAGCTAAAATCAATTTGCGCAATAATAATAATAATAATAGTAATAATAATATATTAGTAATAGAGACAAAGAAATACAATCAAATTATTAAAATATAAGGTAAGATAGAATTAGTTATAAAGGGACCACCAAGGCATCTTTAAAATAATTATTAAAATAATTATTTAAAATAAAAACATTAAAATATTAGGTCGGACCTCCTCTTGCGGGTAGAAATTAACCCCGAAGGAAGGAATAGTAAAATCCAAGGAAAGAAAGACGTAAATATAGAAATATTACAACAAATATAGCTGTTATTAATCATAAATATAGGAAAAAGCATTAAAAGTATTTTTAAAATAGAAAGGAAGGAAAACACAGGGGAAGAAGCATGCAGGTGGTTTAAAGAGGTGATTGGTCAGGTGATAGGACCTGAACATGTGTAAGCATGGGCCGCCTGGCCAATAGTAGTGTGTGAGCTTTGAAGAGGCGGGGCTTAGCGGCCATGGTGGAATTCGTAATATAAGCTTCTGGGATTGCTCCGGTGCCACTGGAAACGTCACGATATATTATTCGATTTTAAACATATTGCAATATTCTGCGATATACTGCAATGTATGTTACCTTTTTTTCCAACTTCAAATTTTTCCCAATTTCAAATGATGTCCCCAAAGGACAATTTTGTCAACATCTGTTTTTATCTAAA
>NC_053134.1:3369539-3399539 GCF_010015445.1 Perca fluviatilis
GGTGTGTCCAAACTTTTGGCCTGTACTGTAGCTGGACTTCTTTAGACTGAAAGTTCTGCCAAACAACAACTTGTTCTGCTCACCAGATCCATGTCCACTTCCTCACAGCCTGCTGCATTGAACGCTCCACCTACGTAAACACCTTCCCGTAATCAACGGCGCCGTCACTACGGCGACCAGCGTAGCGCGCCGAGTGCGAGCGTAGGGTTCGGTTCTGTGGGAAAAAATTTAAGTTTTGGCAGAAACCGAACTCCGTCAAAAAGCCCAATCACAACCGTTGTGAAAGATTTGAAGATTTGTTTTGACTCCATGTAGCTGAAGAAGCTGAAGGTGTACTCTGTTTTATAATACTCTTCTGGTCCAGGTCGGGAATATGTCCATCCTGAACCAGGAGTTCGGGGAGTCAGTCTATGAGCCCGGTTCCGCATTTGTAATGGCGAAGTTCGACGGTATTCTGGGGATGGCTTACCCGTCCCTGGCAGAGATCGTTGGAAACCCCGTTTTCGACAACATGTTGGCGCAGAGGACGGTGGATGAGCCGGTTTTTTCCTTCTTCCTCAGCAGGTGAGATCCCATTTTTCCAGCCCAATGACTCACAAGTGTGTCTATTTTGAAGCATTCGCACTGGGAGCTCACCAGTACAACCAGTTCAGGGGGTTCATTGCCTTGATCAGGGGTAGTGTTCATTTTGTCACCTATTTTAATTTAGTCTTAGTCTTAGTCTTGTGCCAAATGTCCTTGTTAGTTTTAGTCATATTTAGTCATTCACATATCTTTTTAGTTTTAGTTGACTAAAAGTCTCGTCATTTTAGTCTAGTTTTAGTCAAAACATTATAGTCTTTTTTTGAATAAATTATTTCTGAGATTATTTCTGATAACCATTTCAGTCAAATACTTATTTCACCAGTAAATTCCTGGTAAACGACAAAAACAACCACTGCATGGGAAAAGGATATTTTACAATAACTTTTAATGCAGCACGAAGCTGGCGAGGCTCATTTCAAGTGAACGCACCATCTGTGTTGGAATGGTTGGAATCCTCTCCAGTGAAATACAGACAAACTTTTACACCGTTTAGCTGTCAGCATTTTAACCTTGTTTACTCCAGCTGCTAGCTAACGGTAGGCTAACGTTACCTGCTGCCAAGTGTAGTGTTAACTAGCTAACGGTAGGCTAACGTTACCTGCTGCCAAGTGTAGTGTTAACTAGCTAACGGTAGGCTAACGTTACCTGCTGCCAAGTGTACTGTTAACTAGCGTCCCGTGCAGCAATGTTTCAGTTGCCTCTAACGTCCGTTTAGGAGCATCAGAGAGAAGCGGAGGCATTTAAGTGGCACCGAAATCCGCGTTGCTATTCGGTCCGGTAGATAACTGTTGTTAAGGCACCAGGCAGTGCCATATTAGCACCGGGTCTCGGTACCCAACCCTAGTAACAGCTGAATATTCTCTCATGATGGAAAAGTAGAGACGATTGTAGACGAAAATGAAGAGAGATTTTATCTTAGTTTTCATTTTATGCAAAACATTTGAGTCTCGTCTTTTTTCGTCAACAATAATGCACGTTCATTTAGTCTTAGTCAGCGTTTTTGGACATTGGCGCAGTCTCGTCAGCGTCTCGTCTTAGTCATGGAAAAAAAGGTCGTTGACGAACATATTTAGTCTCGTCTCGTCTGACAAAATTAACACTGCTCAGGGGCACACTGGAGTGGAGTGAGGAGAGTTGCTTTCAAGCAACTTTCATGTCACACTTATTTATGGTTTTCAAACCGGAGTCCAATGTCCTCCAGGAGACAATAGTCAAGCTCAAGGATCCAGGGAGTTTTCAGTGTTCAACGGGTTTCAGGGAAGGGTTTCAGGTGATGCAGGAGGTTTAATTGTGCTTTCAGGAGAGTCCAAACAGCTAAAGACTACCGGTGATCTCCAAGAGTTTAAGGAAGATCCAGAGGGTTACAAAGGTTTAGAGTAGAGGGTGACACGGGAATCAATTGTCGCTCCCATCCCATCCCGAGCCCACGAAAATACTCCCGTCACATCCCGATCACGTGACTGCCCCCCCAAAAAAAATCCTGTCCTGCAAAATCCCGAGAGACTCCCGAATCCCGTCCCGCTCCCATTTCGTTCCCTATTTCGTGGACACGCACTTCACACCGCGAGCCACCTGGCGTAAAAGAGAGAAAGAAAACGAGACGTTGTCCGTCGCTGTCTGGAGGATAACTAGCCAGTTGATATCGCGTGTGTGCATTTGGTTAATCGCAGTCAAATCACTGAGGTTGCCTTGAAATTTAGGCTACACTATACATGCATTACCTGCAGGCCTATAGGTAACATGCATTACCTGCAGGTCTATAGGTAACATGTATTACCTGCAGGCCTATAGGTAACATGCATTACCTGCAGGTCTATAGGTAACATGTATTACCTGCAGGTCTATAGGTAACATGCATTACCTGCAGGTCTATAGGTAACATGCATTACCTGCAGGCCTATAGGTAACATGCATTACCTGCAAGCCTATAGGTAACATGCATTACCTGCAGGCCTATAGGTAACATGCATTACCTGCAGGCCAAGGTAACATGCATTACCTGCAGGCCTATAGGTAACATGCATTACCTGCAGGCCTATAGGTAACATGCATTACCTGCAGGCCTATAGGTAACATGCATTACCTGCAGGCCTATGTAATATGCATTACCTGCAGGCCTATATGTAATATGCATTACCTGCAGGCCTATAGGTAACATGCATTACTTGCAGGCCTATAGGTAACATGCATTACCTGCAGGCCTATAGGTAACATGCATTACCTGCAGGCCTATGTAATATGCATTACTTGCAGGCCTATAGGTAACATGCATTACCTGCAGGCCTAGGTAACATGCATTACTTGCAGGCCTAGGTAACATGCATTACTTGCAGGCCTATAGGTAACATGCATTACCTGCAGGCCTATGTAATATGCATTACCTGCAGGCCTATAGGTAACATGCATTACTTGCAGGCCTATAGGTAACATGCATTACCTGCAGGCCTATGTAATATGCATTACCTGCAGGCCTAGGTATCATGCATTACTTGCAGGCCTATAGGTAACATGCATTACCTGCAGGCCTATGTAATATGCATTACCTGCAGGCCTATGTAATATGCATTACCTGCAGGCCTATAGGTAACATGCATTACTTGCAGGCCTATAGGTAACATGCATTACCTGCAGGCCTATGTAATATGCATTACCTGCAGGCCTATAGGTAACATGCATTACCTGTAGGCCTATAGGTAACATGCGTTACCTGTAGGCCTATGTAATATGCATTACCTGCAGGCCTATAGGTAACATGCATTACTTGCAGGCCTATAGGTAACATGCATTACTTGCAGGCCTATAGGTAACATGCGTTACCTGCAGGCCTATGTAATATGCATTACCTGCAGGCCTATAGGTAACATGCATTACTTGCAGGCCTATAGGTAACATGCATTACCTGCAGGCCTATGTAATATGCATTACCTGCAGGCCTATAGGTAACATGCATTACCTGCAGGCCTAGGCCATTTCATTACCTAATTCCTAATGGAGATCTTCTCAAACTCAAAACACACATTTCTCCGTCCCGCTCCTGTTGATTTCTACCCTCTATTCCGTTCCTATCACGTTATCAACAGTGAAATTGACTCCCGTACCGCGGGACTCCAGCAGGAATACCGTGACCCGCGGGAGTCCCGAAAAATTGTCATCCTCTAGTTTAGAGCATTGTTTTGCTGTTTTGGGGGGACCAGACAAAGGAACTGTGGAGACCCCTTGTTGTTAAGGGGTTACTTAGGCTTAGTCCAAGTGTCCAGTGGCTTCTGAGGTTTCCCCAGTGTTTTGGGATGGTCCAGGGTGTTCAAGAGTCTTAATTCCCAGGGGTTCTTGATGGATCGGCAGAATGCTGATTAATGAATTTGTTGGTTAAATGTTTGGCTACTGTTGGCTTTTGGGACATGCAAATTTGAGTTTCCTAGGATGGCGATGACATGACCCGCTTTACTCTGCCTCTGATTGGCTAGTACTTACTCCCTTTGTTGGTTGGATTGGTCGGGTTAAGGCATGAGGGAGTGGAATTGGTTAGGGTTAGATTAGTAATACAAGAATTCGAGTGTAAGCCAATCAGAGGTATTCCTTTGCTATCTTAGGAAATGCAAATTTGCACAAGGGACATGGTTTGAGACATTCGGTCTCAAGGGATCCAGAGAAATGTAAGAGTTTCCGAGGTTTCAAAGATTTCAAAAGGGTCCCAAAAGGGTCGAGAGGACTCTGGGTGGTTTGATAAGAAAGTGTTTGGGGTCCATAAGCAGTTTGTTAATGGGAATGTGATTTCTGTCCCTGCAGGAAAACAAGTAGAAGCAACCCAGAAGGCGAACTGTTGATAGGCGGAATTGACAAGTTGTTGTACAGTGGACCAATCAACTGGCTCCCAGTGACTGCTAAGGGATACTGGCAGATTAAGATGGACAGGTTTCTCACATCTTTTTAATATTGTGATTCTGTGTGATACATCATTAAAATTAATCAAATAGGAGTCCTGACCATTGTACTAACAAGAAGTGCTAATTTTCAAAATCCTGACCTCTGTGTATGTTTCAGTGTCGCGGTGCAAGGTGTGAGTTCCTTCTGTCCTCGTGGTTGTCAGGCGATTGTCGATACGGGAACCTCCCTCATCGCTGGACCGACTACCGACATCCTCAAACTCCAGCAGCTGATTGGAGCCACACCCTCAAACATAGACGAGGTTAAACAAAATTTCATCGTATAATCTAAAGCTTATTAATAAATTACAAACGAGTAGACATTTCGGGAGAATACTTGAAGCGTAACTCTCGTCAAAATGCAACCTAGGGTCTTTTTGTGAATGTACCCAAGTCAAACTTTCGTTTAAAATCATAATTAGGACGGAAACGCCACTTTTAAGATTGCCCGTATTCTCGTTTTCGGTGAAATGGCCTTTTAAATGGGAGTGTCAAAAAGAGTCAATCTCTGAATGCAGCGTAACAGGGAGGAGAGTAAAGATGGTAAAGCTTAGTTCCATATAAATGCACGGATAATTTGTCGTTAGTGAAAAACAATATTGACCTTGTAGTGGAAAAAGGAGCCTCATATAAAAATGATGTTTCCTCCTGGGGAGTCCGTTCATTCGCATTCGGAGATCGACTCTTTTAGACTGGAAAGATGGACGTTGACCGTAAACACCAACTGCAAAAGTGAGTCGTTCAAAACTTTTCTTTTTAGTAATTCTGTGAACACAACCAGTGTTCTGAATGCTGGAGTTCATGTGTAGAGCCCCTGGTGATACTTGGAGCAAAGTCTCATGTTGTGTCTTCTTAGTGGTTTAAAAATAGTGATTTTGATGCAATCATAGTAGAAAATGCAACCTAGGGTGTTTTTGTGAATGTACCCGAGTCAAACTTTTGTTTAAAAGCATATTTAGGACGGAAACGCCACTTTTAAGATTGACCTCAGTCTCGTTTTTGGGAGTGCTAGCAGCACTACTATGATACCATCAAAATCACTATTTTTAAACCACTAAGAAGACACAACATGAGACTTTGCTCCAAGTATCACCAGGGGCTCTACACATGAACTCCAGCATTCAGAACATTGTTTGTGTACCCAGAGTTTACTAAAAAAAAAAGAGAGGTTTTGAACATCTCACCGTAGCAGTTGGTTTTTCCACTCGCCGCCATCTGGCCAGTCAAAATGAGTCGATATCAGAGTGCGAATGAACGGACTCCCCAGGAGGAAACGTCATTCTTATACGAGGCTCCTTTTTCAACTACAAGGTCAATATTGTTTTTCCACTAACGACAAAACAACGAATATCCGTGCATTTATATGGAACTAAGCTTTAGGAGCTTTCCATCTTTCCTCTCCTCCCTGTTACGCTGCATTCGGAGATCAACTCTTTTTGACTGGCGAGATGGACATCGACCGGAAAACACAACAGCTACAGTGAGTTGGTGAAAACCTTTCTTTTTAGTAAACTCTGGGTACAGAATCAATGTTCTCAATGCTGGAGTTCATGTGTAGAGCCCCTGGTGATACTTGGAGCAAAGTCTGATGTTGTGTCTTCTTAGTGGTTTAAAAATAGTGATTTTGATGCGATCATAGCAGTGCTCCTAGCACTACCATTCAAACGGCCATTTGACCGAAAAACGAGAATACGATCAATCTTAAAAGTGGCGTTTCCGTCCTAAATATGCTTTTAAGCAAAAGTTTGACTCGGGTACATTCACAAAAAGAGGTTGCCTTTTGGCGAGAATTACGCTTTAAAACTTAAAAATAGGAGTGGCATCTGAACTGTATACTGCTTTTAGCAAAATGTGTTTTTTGACTGTTCCCTTTTGTATGTGTTTCAGTACCTTATCGACTGTGCCAGGTTGTCTAGTTTACCTCATGTGACATTCGTACTCGGAGGAATACAGTACACACTGACTGCTGAGCAATACGTTAGGAAGGTTTGTCAAATGTTTTGAATCCAACCTTTTGCTTCTGTAAAATACAGGTTATATTCACCATTTGTCATTTCTTTGATGGACCCATGCACTTAAGATGTTCCGGTAACACTTTACTTGAAGGTATCTACATAAGAGTGACATGACAGTGTCATGACTGTGTCGTAGGCCATCCATTCAAAGCAGAAGCATAAAACAGCCTTAACCCTAACTCTAACATGTGGTTTTATTCTATGATGTATTTTAAATTATTAATGGTTATTTATTGTGTGGCACTTTTTACCTTTTAAAGCACTTTTAAACATAGCACTTATTACTAATTTTGAATGGCATGTGTATATAATTTTTAACCTCAAGGGCAAGTAATTCAGACAGTATTTATGACCCTTTAAATGTTTTTATTTTTATTTTTGAGTTTAAATAAGGTGTTTTTAATATTGGGATATAATTTATTTTGTATTGTGACGCCAGGCTATTTATTTACATAACTCATATATATAATTTTATTTATTTTATGTATTTATTTTGTAATGTCTCTAGGAGAGACACCAGGGTAGTTGTGGAGGTGACCTTTTATTTAAAGTTTTAATCTCCCGCTGTCCGTCCTGTCCAGTGGTTCTTTTAACCTGCTTTTAATATCTGTCCGTCTTTTAAACAGCTTTCATATAACCAATTTTTATTTTTATTCACGCCAGTGGTCCCCCATCCTTGATGCTGCGTTTTAACCCAAACCTAATCTTACCCTAAGCCTAACTTGTCATGAGAAAAAAACCAAAAGAGACTTACTAAAAGAAGCGTAATGTCATAAACGTTTATGACTTGTTTATAATGTTTATGACACATTCATGACAGTGTCATGTCACTCTTATGTAGATACCTTCATGGAAAGTGTAACCGATGTTTCTATGTTTTGTCTGTTTTTATATCTACCCCTGAGAGAAAAGATAATTCATTCAGCTATATTATTATGGTTGACATGACAAACATTAACATAAATACACAGTTTTTTACTGAAATGCCTCTAAACATCTACAAAAGTCATGTCTCTGTCTGTCTCTTTGTCTCCAGGAGATGCTTGGCAACAGGGTGTTTTGTTTCAGTGGCTTCCAGGCCGTGGATATTTTTTCCGCCGATGGCCCCCTGTGGATTCTGGGAGATGTATTTCTTACAGAGTTTTACAGCATCTTTGACAGAGGACAGGACCGTGTTGGCTTTGCCTCTGCTAGGCACCCAACCAAACCCTAACCCATCGGTTATCATTGGCTGACAACTATATCATCAATAAATACTGGTGAATTAAAATGACCATAACAGAATTTTGTAATTCTTACAAAGGCACCAACACAAATAGCACTGATTTGTAACTAGCTAGCAGCATTGTGCTTACGCTATACATCATTTACTGACCTATTTTGAAACTTTTGTGAGAGTCTTGCAATCAGCGGTCCATTATCCATGCTCAATAGACCATCATAAAAGGACAAATCTGGCGCAAAATGAACCTAGGGGTTAATAACACGTGTGTACCGAGTTGACCGTTCTCTGGGATTTGTTTTTCATGCTAATCGAATGTGACCAGTTTTATCGCAAACCGCTAATTAGCTTATAACGCTAGTAGTCGGGGCAGAGGGTAAAGTAAAAAGAAATCGCTATTTCTACACCTCTAACAAGGCTCAAAATAGCACCACACTTCAAGCATACAGACAGTTAATTAAAAAGATAGTTTAGAAAGACAGTACCGTTTACATATACAGGCGGGCGCCATCTTGGGGAAAACAGTCACCACCAGTCGAACGCCGTTCAACCAGTAACATAGCTCAAACTATGTTTTTAATAAACTGTCTGTACACTTACAAAGTTCTCAATGCTTGGGTTTACATGTAAGGACCCTCATTATGCTACAGTGGAAGTGTGGTGCTATTTTGAGCCTTGTTAGTGGTATAAATTGGCGATTTCCTTTTACTTTCCTCGTGCCCCGACGACTAGCTTGTAACAGCTAATTAGCGGTTTGCGCTAAAACTGGTCACATTCGATTAGCATGAAAACATATCCCAGAGAACGGTCGACTCGGTACACGTGTTATTAACCCCTAGGTTCATTTTGTGCCAGATTTGTCCTTTAAGGACAAACAACCACTATTGGCTGAACTGTAAAGTACAGTATGGCCCTGCTGACACCATTCTTCATGTTTGGTGACCCATTGACAAATCGGTCATGTTTTTTTTTTTTTATTTACAGTTTTTAGTGATTCAGCAGCAGCAACAGATACCGTATATTCATAACTTAAGTTACATTTACAAAAACAGACAAACTGTTATCACATGAAGACAGAAGAGTTTGTGCTAGAAAATGTTCTATTAACCTCTTAAGTCCAGTCAGTTATCCTGAGTACTTGAATTTAATCAGCAGTCACAACATTTGAGTGTTGGAACCAAAACGGAAGTCTGTTCAGCTGCAGTTCCTCTAATGGCCACCAGATGACATCCAAGAAAACGCTGACTGTATTAAACTGAGTGGGTAAACAGTAGCCTGACATCGTCATAGTCAGATTGTAGTCAGAATCTGAGTCTGATGCTGCTCCATTGGGCTGTGATTATGGGGCGTGTTTCAACTGAACCAGAAAAGATGCCTCTGCACTCAATTGGATAGACCTACAACCAATCAGAGCAACAGATAGACCTACAACCAATCAGAGCAACGGAGTATGCAACGTTGCCAAATCCCGTAGGAAGGACGGCAAAAACATCTTTCCGATCGACATATTCCTTGATGGTGGTTCTCTGTTCCTCTTTTAAAATCAATATGCTGTCGATATCTTCTATAACAGACGCCATGGAGGAATCTACACATCTCAATCCTCCAGCGGCAGCCATCTTTGTTGTAAACAAATTCAACCCAAGAGCTCTTTGGTGACGTGGTTGATTACGTTACTGTTGATCACTTGTCCATCATCGTATAAACAATTTGCTAGTATAACGCTAGCCTCGTCAGACCGTCCTGATCTGGCGAGCTCCAGTTTTCTACTCGCAGATCAGTCTGGCATCTTGAGATAGAGAAAATCTGGAGCCGTTCACCAAACGACCGACCAATCAGCATTGGTTTTGAGGCGGGTTTAGGTGTGACGCGACGAGAAGCGACTGTTCAGTCTAAACAACGTGGCGGCTTCCACGGATGAGATGAGCGTAGCTATCGCAGCAAGTTTTATCTGAATCAGAAAGTATTCCTTCATTGAAAGAAGAGCATAAAAACGGCACTGGAGGCTTTTCTCAGAGGAAAAGATGTTTTTGCTCTTCTCCTGACTGGTTTTGGCAAGAGTTTGATCCGATTGGTTGATTTGGCCCGTCTATCACCAACTATAGGTGGTAGATAGACAGATGGTTTATCCAATCAGCTAACCAGGATTTTCGCCCCTTCCCAAGAGTTCTCCAACGGAAAGTTCCCAGATGGATATGCCGAGCAAATGCGAAGCGATCCACCTGGTGGAGTCAGGTTAATAAAGCCCGCCCTGACAATCTGATTGGTCCGAACAGCTCTGGTTCGAGCATAGTTGCTCCACAACAGATCAAGTCCAGACCGAACTTCCTGACCTCAAATGTTGTGGGCGGGGCTAAGTTCGGCTGGCATCCAGGCTAGGCTAACACCCAACTTTTCTCAACAGTCAACACATTGTTTCCACAACAGTTTCAGCTCTTGATTTCACTTCTTCTAATGTGCGTTGTTATTCTTCCATTCAGAAAATATTAAGGCATAAAAAAAAGACTTTTTTTCGTGAACGTTTCAGCTTATTAAGCTGAGCCCAAGTGGTTGTTCCCATGTTCCCATCTTTGACCAAGTTGCCCATTTTCTGATCTAAAAGTTGATTACGAGTATTAGGATTCTTTTGTATCTTTTGTGTTTTTTGGTGTACCATCTTAGGGTTAAGGCCGTTTTATAGCCTGACGCTGACCTCTCGAAAAATCGCGGCCACGCACGTCGCTCGGCCGTCGCTCGGTAGCGTTGCATGTCTCCCAATTAATTTCCCGGTTCTCCTTCTCCATCAACAACATGAGCTCAAGGAGAGGGTTAACTTCTCCTGCTCCAGATCTCCCACCGTGGTCAGAAAGAACAGGAGGAGACGCTTTGGTTCTCTCACTAGGACTCTAGAGTCGCTACTCACTCTGAAGCTAATCGCCGTCACTCTCTCACTCACTCTACCACACACTCCCCCCACACACACACACACATGCTGGCTCGATGCACACACCAGCGCACATGTATAAACATCAGGCCACTTACGTAGGCTACGGCGAAAGCTCTGCGTGGAGCCTCCACAGAACAATAAAACAAGCTTTAGGGATCATATGACATGTCATTGTCACGTCACTCTTATGTAGATACCTTCAAGTAAAGTGTTACCGAAACATCTAAAGTGCATGGGTCCATCAAACAAATGGCAAATATATAATATAACCTGCATATTATACACACAACTTGCTCCAAAGATAATCGGTGTCACTCTCTCACTTTCTCCCTCGCTGTATCACCCACACACACACACACACATGCCGGCTCGAGGCGTGAAATGCACCGCGATGCAAAGAAACACGTTCGTAAAACGGCCTTTGGGGTGAGGGTTTATCTCCAGTGACTAAGCTGGCAACATGCGGTAAACCCATAACTTCAGGGTTCAAAATATCCCTTCAGAGGGTGGAGATTTCTAAGCAACTTTCCCCATGTGACTTCTCTTTTCGGGTACTGTTACCAGCTCTGAGATTGGCTCTGTTTGGGCAGTTATTATGTTACTGTGTGAGTGGTTCTTATTTTTTCTCCAAGCTCTGCGTTTGGGAGTCCTGGTTTGTGATGTCTTCGCTGTTTTCGGTTCCTTCCTCCTCCTCCTCCTCCTCCTCCTCCTCCTCCTTCTCGTCCTTAGTCTCTGCCACTCCTTGGAAGTCGTGGTCGTACTCAAGGTCAGGGAGCTGCAGAGTGTCTGAAGGTGGACCGGGTGATCGTCGGGATTGGAAGCGAGCCAGGCCTTGTCTCCGCCTACCCAGGCCCTTGGGGCTTGGCAGGCTTCGGACCGATCCTTTCGATGACTGCCTGGAGAACTGGAAGGAGAACTGGCGTCCCCGTGGCCGGGTTGGTGGGAAATTTGTCCAGCGGAATTTCTTGGGTCCTAGCTGGGTGGGGGAACAACATATCGCGGAGCCGGTCCTGGAAATACACAGAATTAGTCAGACCATAACAACAAAGCTAAGACCAACTGTGGTTGCTAGTCATTTTGGTAATCCCATTATCTCAAAACAGCAGCATAATGGTTTGATTAAAGGTCCCATGACATGGTGCTCTTTGGATGCTCTTATATAGACCTTAGTGGTCCCCTAATACTGTATCTGAAGTCTCTTTTATATAGACCTTAGTGGTCCCTAATACTTTATCTGAAGTCTCTTTTATATAGACCTTAGTGGTCCCCTAATACTGTATCTGAAGTCTCTTTTATATAGGCCTTAGTGGTCCCCTAATACTGTATCTGAAGTCTCTTTTATATAGGCCTTAGTGGTCCCCTAATACTGTATCTGAAGTCTCTTTTATATAGACCTTAGTGGTCACCTAATACTGTATCTGAAGTCTCTTTTATATAGACCTTAGTGGTCCCCTAATAATGTATCTGAAGTCTCTTTTATATAGGCCTTAGTGGTCCCCTAATACTGTATCTGAAGTCTCTTTTATATAGGCCTTAGTGGTCCCCTAATACTGTATCTGAAGTCTCTTTCCCGAAATTCAGCCTTGGTGCAGAATTACAGCCACTAGAGCCAGTCCCACAATGATCTTTCCTTAGGATGTGCCATTTCTGTGTCTGTAGCTATTGAGGAGGAGGGGGGCAAGGTGGAGGGTGGGGGTGTGGCCTTGACCAACTGCCTCTTTGCTCGTTTGAAAGCCGTGATGTCTCGCTCTCTCTCTCATGGGTGGGCCAAATTCTCTGGGTGGGCAAAGCAGAGAAAGGGGAGGTAACCTTGCTCCTTATGACCTCATAAGGAGAAGATTCCTGATTGGTCCATCTGAGCTTTCATTTTCTCAAAGGCAGAGCAGGATACCCAGGGCTCGGTTTACACCTATCACCATTTCTAGCAACTGGGGGGCCATAGGCAGGCTGGGGGAACTCATGTTAATGTTAAAAAACCTCATAAAGTGAAATTTTCATGCCATGGGACCTTTAAGGACAGATTGAACAAACAACGAGTGAAAAGGTGGTTTAATGGTTTCTTTAAGGACAGAGTTGGACAAACAAAGTCATGACACTAAATTACCTCGGGGCATCTAAGCCTGGTGCTTCCTCAGTGGGGGAGGGATCCAGTCCATAATGAGGTTTTGCCGCTTCACCATTGCCAGAAGAATCCGTCTTGTTACAGACGTCACTGGACAACGGCGGACTTATGACGAGCCGGGGGAAAACAGTAAAGGGTGAGCTTTCAGGGGATGGAGGGTTGCTGCTGACCTCCCTTAAGGTGGACAGGGTGTCCATGGCGGTGGAGCCATGGACACCCATGGCTCCGTCCTCTGGACGTGGGTAAACCCTGGTTGGATTGACAGACGATAAAATGGATGTCAGACAGACCAGCTGTTACAATTAGACACAGACAGTGCTAACCACTGAGCTATCTTGCTGCCCAATAACATGCAAGCTGTAATTGAACTCAATATGGGTTCATTTAGTACAGGGGGCTTCTTTTTTTAGGTCAAGGACCTTACTGAAAGTAAGATGTAGCAGAGACCCCCTACTACATATTGTATCAAAGTAAGTTGCATATTAAACTGGGCCTACAATAAGTGTTAGGGCAACGTAAAGCCTTCTTACATACCCTTTTTTCATAAGCTATTAAAATATGAATTGTTGGCATGATTTTATAAATCATATTTTAATGTTACACATGTGGGACAGTGAATCTAGGATTAACTGTATCTGTGGGCTGATATCTTAGTGACTACCTTACCTATAGGCCAGTAAGCCTTTCATCAGTGGGAATTTATATTTGCTAATAATATGTTGGAATTATGTTAAGACATTTTAATTAGTTTTGTTTTTTTAAAGACTCAAAAATTTACAATAATTTGGAAGCCCTCCTGCAATGACTGTGAGGACCCCCTATGGGTCCCGGACTCCCTGTTAAAGATCTCTGCTTTAGTACCTGAAGTCTGGGAAGAAACTTCCTGTTGCGTCGCTGCTGTGTCGTTTAAAGATGGGCCGAGGAGGTCGGAGGTCAGGAGGATCCTGGACGCTCAGCAGCCGGCGGACTCGACCCAGAACCTGCAAACACCAAAAGATGTGATTTTAGAAAAACAGGTAAACATTGAAGGCCTGTTCTTCCATTCAGGACTCAAACAAACAATGATAAATTAGGGCCATGTGAAGAAAGAGCACATTACCCCAAAGCCATACAACTATTATTTCATTACCATGTTTAGAAATGTGTAATCTGTTTATAGAGCCTGAGATTTATCACTCTATTGTTATCTATGTCCACTTGTCATCTACATTTCCTTTACATAATTCATTTAGGTGGTCTGGCAGTAATTTCATCAAAGACTCTTATACTGTATAATTTGTCCAGCGAAAAGGCATATATGGCATGTAAAAAAATACTGGGCTCATTCATTCATTTTATGCACAAGCTGTAGGACAAAATCTGTAAGAATTAGAAACTACATAAATGATTGCAAAGAAATGGCAAAGGATAAAGTGGCACCTATAAGTATTTATGTCTTCCTTGATTAATGGCCTAATGACATTTTCCAATATTTGACACTGTACTGTATTGTATGTCAAGCAATTTTTGCGATAACCTGCTTACTAGGGCTGCAACTAACGATTATTTTCATTGTCGATTAATCGATTAGTTGTTTAGTCTCTAAAATGGTGAAAAATGTAGATCAGTGTTTCCCAAAATGTCCCAAGATGACTTCCTTAAATGTCTTGTTGTGTCCCCAACTCAAAGATATTCAGTTTCCTGTCCCAGAAGAGAGAAGACACTAGAACAATATTCACATTTAACAAGAGGAGAGAAGACACTAGAACAATATTCACATTTAACAAGAGGAGAGAAGACACTAGAACAATATTCATATTTAACAAGAGGAGAGAAGACACTAGAACAATATTCATATTTAACAAGAGGAGAGAAGACACTAGAACAATATTCACATTTAACAAGAGGAGAGAAGACACTAGAACAATATTCATATTTAACAAGAGGAGAGAAGACACTAGAACAATATTCATATTTAACAAGAGGAGAGAAGACACTAGAACAATATTCACATTTGAGAAGTTGGACAACACGATGACTCAAACCGATTATCAAAATAGTTGGTGATTAATTTAATAGTCGACAACTAATCGATTTATCCTTGCAGCTCTTCTGCTTAGCGACTGACAAGACATCATACAGGGATAAAATCAGGAGTATTAAAACAGGAAGTATTACCGACTCTTGCCGCCCAGCCGAACCAGAGTCCTGATGCTGTGGACGGAGGTCGCTAACGTCAGCCTCATCAAACTGCAGGATGTCAGAGAGTCTGGAGACAGAGACACATCGGACATTAGGGGTTCTCTCATTTTGCTGATGGATTCAACTTAAAAGTTTCCTGCAAACACATTCAAATTAAAACAGAAGTTTAAACGCTGACATAGCTCACTGTGTAACAACTAACCAGAGTTACATAATCAATCAGCAATCAATCGACCAATCAGCTTGCCCAGGTGAAATGTGTAGTACATAAAATGTGTGTGTGTGTGTGTGTGTGTGTGTGTGTGTGTGTGTAGAGTGAGTGTGTGTAGTGTGTGTGTGTGCGTGTAGTGGGTGTATAGTTGTCTGTGTGTGTGTGTGTGCGAGCGTGTAGTGTGTGTGTGTGTGTGTGTCTATAGTTGTGTATGTGTGTGCGTGTGTGTGTTGGTTGTGGTGTGTATGTTATTGTTAGTGTGTGTAGATGCGTGCGTCGTGCGTGCGTCGCATTTACGCGTGTGTGTATGTGTGTTTGTTTGTGTGCATGGGTGTGTGTATTGTAGTGTGTGTGTGTGTGTGTAGTGTGTGTGTTGGTGTGGGTGTAGTGTGTGTGTGTGTGTGTAGTGTGTGCATGGGTGTGTGTAGTATGGTGTGTGTGTATTTTTGGTAGTAGTGTGCATGCGTCGCGTGCGTTATATTGTGATATGAGCATGGGTGTGTGTGTAGTGTGTATGTGTGTGTGTGTGTTATTAGCGTGTGTGTGTGTGTTGTGTGCATGGGTGTGTGTGTAGTGTGTGTGTGTGTTTGTGTGTGTGCGTGCGTGTGTGTGTGTGTGTGTGTGTTTGTGTGTGCATGGGTGTGTTTGTGTGTGTGTGTGTGTGTTTGTGTGTGTGTGTGTGTAGTGCGTGTGTGCGTCCGTGCGTGCGTGTGTGCGTGTGCATGGGTGTGTGTGTGTGTGCGTGTGTGTGTGTGTGTTGGTGTGGGTGTATTGTGTGTGTGTAGTGCGTGCGTGCGTGCGTGCGTGCCTGCGTGTGTGTGTGTTTGTGTGTGCATGGGTGTGTGTGTAGTGTGTGTGTGTGTGTGTAGTGTGTGTGTGTTGGTGTGGGTGTAGTGTGTGTGTGTGTGTAGTGTGTGCATGGGTGTGTGTGTAGTGTGTGTGTGTGTGTGTGTGTGTATAGTGTGTGCATGCGTGCGTGCGTGAGTGTGTGTGTGAGCATGGGTGTGTGTGTGTGTGTGTGTGTGTGTGTGTGTGTGTGTGTGTGCGTGTGTGTGTGTGTGTGCATGGGTGTGTGTGTAGTGTGTGTGTGTGTTTGTGTGTGCGTGCATGGGTGTGTGTGTGTGTGTTGACCCCATGTCGGTGGTGGAGCCGAGGAACGAAGGGATGCAGTAGTCAGCAGCGGCCAGCGTGTACGGCGGGCGCGCCTCACAGTCGTTCCAGTACATGTCTTTGGTCATGTGAGGCAGGTTCATGTGCATCTCATCTACAGCCAGCAGAGACACCTGGAGGGGCAGGTAAACAGGAAGAGACGACAAGGGAAGGATTTGAGTGGGGTAAAGTTCAATGTAATGGACCTTTTTCACAGCAGACATGTTGACTTGTCATAGTAGGAAAAGCACAGCTGAGATTGATAACCTTAACGATGACTCAGTTCCATCAAGTGTCCCAGTAAGATATTTCAGTGAGTCAGCATGAACAATACCAGGACCTCTCTTAAGTGGAATGCAGCCATCAGTAATGGTTTAATACCAGGGCCTCTCCTAAGTGGAATGCAGCCATCATTAATGGTTTAATACCAGGGCCTCTCCTAAGTGGAATGCAGCCATCATTAATGGTTTAATACCAGGACCTCTCCTAAGTGGAATGCAGCCATCATTAATGGTTTAATACCAGGACCTCTCCTAAGTGGAATGCAGCCATCAGTAATGGTTTAATACCAGGACCTCTCCTAAGTGGAATGCAGCCATCAGTAATGGTTTAATACCAGGACCTCTCCTAAGTGGAATGCAGCCATCATTAATGGTTTTGAATACACCTGTGCTTTTCCTACTATGACATGTCAACATTTCTGCCGTGAAAAAGGTTTATAATATAACTTGAGTCTGCGTCACATAACATCATGTACTGTGCTTTCAGGTTTTTATTTGTTTGTTTGTTTGTTTTTAAGATATTTTTGGGGTCATTTCAGCCTTTAATATACAGGACAGCTGTAGAGAGGAAAAGGAGGAGAGAGAGGGGGCAAGACATGCAGCAAATGGCCACAGGTCGGACTTTAACCCTGAGCCACTGTGTCGAAGACTGAGCCTCTGCATATGGGCGCCCTCTCTACCAGGTGAGCTACCCAGGTGCCCAAGGGTTTTTTTTAGCCTGTGTCTGAGCACTGTGATTGGCTGCTGACCTGAAGGTTCCTGTCGATGATCCAGTTAACTTCAAAGTCGTCATCGTCCTCTCCGAACGGGTTGATCAGCTGCTCCGCTACCTGACGACAAGCCACAAATCTGGAGTTCCATCACGCATATTTATCTTCAGTAGAAACCACTGTGCTTGTGGAAAGTATTGAAAGACATACTGACATAGGGCTGGGCGATATGGAGAAAATCAGATATCACGATATTCTTGACCAAATACCTCAATATCGATATTGCACCAATATTCTAGGGTTGACAATCGGTGCTTTAACAAAATATCTTCACACTTAGATTTTAGATAAATAATCATCAGTAATGTGGACATAATGTTTAAGTGGGGAAAAGGCAAATAATAGAACAGCTAGAACAGTCTGGTAGGTTCAGAAAATCACTTTACTGTAATGCAGCCTTTAAAACCAGGAACACTTATGTCATATCACAATATTACGATATCCAAAATCTAAGACGATATCTAGTCTCATTTCACGATATTGTTATAATATCAATATATTGCCCAGCCCTAGACTGACACATTGTGCGATATATATATATATATGTATACACACGAGTGCTGCAAGGATTCAGGTTTTGTTCTACAACATAAAATACGTCAGTAAATATTCCACTTGGGAATTCTGAAGCTTAAGGACATAGGAGAAAAAACGCTCTGGGTTGTTTGCGTTTCTTTAAACCAATCACAACGGTCTCGGGCGGCACTAGCCGCTCCGGACGCAGCGACGGTGGCTCTGCTAAATAGTCTCGGGAAAGAAATTGTTTTGGTGGAGCATTTGCACCCTGCAAAAGAAAACGCCACGTCCAATATTAAATTAAGTTAACTGTTGACACAATACAGTAACGTGAGATATTTAAATTAGTTGGATACATGCATACATAAATCTTTACAATCATTCCCAGAAAGAACCAAGCAGGCCTGCCTTGTTGCACCATCCAAATGTTTCTTTGTTTGGCTTGCAAGCTCTAAGTTTGGTGTTGTTTTCCTAAGAGAATGGAGCTTGAGAACGGCAACGCACAGAGAGCGTAAGCGAGGGGAAAAGCCTGGCATCCCGCGTGTGATGTCAGGCTTTATCGTTGACTTGTACTTCCGTTAATCCAGACTATAAGTCAGCGCTAATTTCATAGTTCGGCCTACAAAAACGTATCCTGCAAGGAAATATCATCGGCACCTTCAGCCAGCCGGAGTAGAAGAAGAACTGCAGCAGCGTGAAGACTGGCACGTAGAGGTCGAGGTCGTGACCGTGGTAACTCTGAGCAGGGTCGAGAAACTGACGGCCAATCAGACAAGCGAAGAAGAAAGTGTAGACGGCAAGAGTGACGACCTGAAGAGAGAGAAAGAGATCATAGAGGCTTTACTGTACATCCCTTTCCTCTCTGAGTGGGATATTCAATTTCAGTAATAATGGAAGAGGATGTGATGAGATTAGCTGAATCTGTTTCCAACATGTTATGGTGACAGATGGAATATGGATAGATAGATAGAGGGCCCTATCTTGCACTCAGTGCAATTGCCTTTGTACACCAACGCATGTATCATTCCTATTTTGCACCCGACGCACAGCGGACTTTTCCCTCCACAGACGCACGTCGGTAAATTAGGGAATGTATTTGGGCTCCAGGGGGCGGTTCAGCGAAAAGAGGAGGCGTGTTCAGGCGCAAACGTTCCCTGGTGCTATTTTGCAGTTTCAGAAAACAATTCCACCACAGACCAGGAAAAACCTGGTCTAAAGTCAGTGGTACTAGTCTAAAGTCAGTGGTGCTAGTCTAAAGTCAGTGGTGCTAGTCTAAAGTCAGTGGTGCTAGTCTAAAGTCAGTGGTACTAGTCTAAAGTCAGTGGTGCTAGTCTAAAGTCAGTGGCGCTAGTCTAAAGTCAGTGGTGCTAGTCTAAAGTCAGTGGCGCTAGTCTAAAGTCAGTGGTACTAGTCTAAAGTCAGTGGTACTAGTCTAAAGTCAGTGGTACTAGTCTAAAGTCAGTGGCACTAGTCTAAAGTCAGTGGTACTAGTCTAAAGTCAGTGGTCCTAGTCTAAAGTCAGTGGTACTAGTCTAAAGTCAGTGGTGCTAGTCTAAAGTCAGTGGTACTAGTCTAAAGTCAGTGGTGCTAGTCTAAAGTCAGTGGTGCTAGTCTAAAGTCAGTGGCGCTAGTCTAAAGTCAGTGGTATTAGTCTAAAGTCAGTGGTGCTAGTCTAAAGTCAGTGGCGCTAGTCTAAAGTCAGTGGTACTAGTCTAAAGTCAGTGGTATTAGTCTAAAGTCAGTGGTATTAGTCTAAAGTCAGTGGTGCTAGTCTAAAGTCAGTGGTGCTAGTCTAAAGTCAGTGGTACTAGTCTAAAGTCAGTGGTATTAGTCTAAAGTCAGTGGTGCTAGTCTAAAGTCAGTGGCGCTAGTCTAAAGTCAGTGGTACTAGTCTAAAGTCAGTGGCGCTAGTCTAAAGTCAGTGGCGCGTTATTCAGATGCTATTTTAGGGACGAATGCTTGGCCATAATGTAGCGTGTGCACAACGCGCATTCACTTCTCTCATCTACAGCAGTTCCCATTTTTTAAAACCATACATAATTACAAAGAAAATTATTACTGAAAATGCGCTTCAGGTGTTTGGATAGATCAGGAGGCACTTTACAGTACAGTCCTCAAAAAGTCCCAGCATTCTTTGTGGCTTGTTGTGTTTTACGCAACATTTCCATGAATCGTGGATGTGTTGATGACATAAATGAGGAAATATTAGAGGACTTAAGGAGATGTGATGTTGAACTACGGTGGGATTGGACACTCCGGCCGAATCTGGTGAATCTGGAGCAATGCGCGATGCGCTCCTGCTGGAGCGGGTGGACGGAGATGGAGTGGGGGGAGGAGGAAGGGGCACAACAGGTGCAGGTGGTGCGTTTGGAGGCCCACGCTCCATGGCTGCAGCAATCCTCTCCAGACTTGAGGAGATGCGCCCGAGAGGCCGCAGCAACATCGCCACCCGGTCAAGACGGGCATTTATTACTTTGCCGCATCCCGGACAGCTCCTGCTGGCGTGCGCCAGGCAAATCCACCGTTATAATAGCAATCTGCCATGGAACAAGCGCGCCTGCTCTTAAAGGGAATGTGAGATGACGCTCTGATTGGTTATTTTCACGTTATGCCCAAACCACACCTAGCTACTTCAGACCAACCCATTTTAGATTTGCGTCGGGCGCAAGAGTCATTTTTCCCGTTGGCATAATAGCAACAGCGCCCGAGATCCGCCCACAAAGCTACTTGCGTTTTGCGTTTCACACTTGCGTTTCAGATCGTTAAAATAGGGCTCAGAGTCTTTATTGTCCCATAGGGATAATCATTTCCACACATCTTCCTCTTCCTCCATAGCACAGCACCACATATAGAACACATACAACGTATAACACATATACAAAAACATCACATTGAGACACCCATATAGACATATCAGATGTGCGAACTTTGCAAGGCAACTGAGATGGTGGTTGTAGTATTATAGTTTGTTCAGCATTGTGATAGCAGTGGGGACAAAACCTTTTTTGAATATATAATAAAGAGAGACTGGCCTGAGTGTAAACCAGCGGGATGCCGACCCAGTCGTAGCCGAAAAGAGTCGCACACCAACTCCGGAACAGATTCATCTCCTAAAAGACAGACACAGATTCAACAGGCTGATTGGAAGACCGGGCCTAGCCAGTCTTCTGGGAGTAAAGCTGGGTGTCACATTACCTACATGCTTGCTAGTCTGGGACCACATAGGTCCCAGACTAGCAAGGATTTAGAGTCTCAAGTGGCGTTTAATGTGTGCGGCTGCCTAAGTGCCATTTTCTCTTCGACAGGATAATTTGTAATGAGACACTTTCATGATTCGTTTTTGTGTTTATGACACGCGAGAGGCCAAAAAGCTCTTCTGTGACAGCTTAATAGTTATTTTTCAGATCCCAGTTTTCCATCCCCTTCCTGTCCAGTGAAAACCACGTATCTCCAGATGTGCTGATGTTGAATGTTTGTGATAAACTGAAGGATGAAGTCTCTGAGAAAATTCTCCTTCTTAAACTAAATAAAGTCTTTAAAAAAGCCTCTTGGATCAGCTGGAAAATGCATCGTCTCAAAGCTGAAAACAGGGCTGTTTTTTATGACACCATGAAAAACTTTACAGAGATACGTGTTTCTCACAGGACAGCAACGCTACAAACATATGATGATTATATAGAATATTATGCATTGCTGTAGATTAAAACTACCCAACAGTATATAAAGGAGTTAAAATGAGCACAACCTCAAACATCTACATACATAGACCTCAACAGTCCCGCCAACAGCCGGATCCAGAAGTAAAAATCCCATTGATTTTCTCCATAAGGATTTAGATTATCAGCCATGATGTCTAAACCATCCCATAATGTCTAAACCATCCGAGGTAGACTGACCCCGAGTTACGTGGTTGTGAAACGAAAGTTTCTGCTCCTGTAGAAGCTAGAAGTCTGTATGAAATGAACTTTGTTTTAAGAAAAACATGTTTTTATCCGCGATCTTATGGAGAAAAACTACACTACCCACAATCCTATGCGTAACAGCAACATCTCTGATTGGTCCAACTCGCTGTTACCATAGAAACGGCTAGAGCGAGCTTCTACCATTGAAATCTCTGATAGGTTCTGTACACGGTCTTGTACCTTTTGCCTTTTTTGCCGTTTTCAAAATGTTTTTTTTTGCGCCAAATCAAATGTTTCATGTTCACTATTCATCTCGTAGCTGGTTGGCTCGGTTACAGGCTTTAAACTCTTTATATCAGAAATTTTCGAAACCTCAATGAAACAATTGAATGGGGGGAAAACACTTCTGGAATCAGAGCCGTTATAAAAGTGGGCAGACACTGTTGAGCTCTATACTTCTACTTAAGGTAGGCCTAGTAGAAGTATGTGTACAAGTTGAGTTTTATTTCTTTTTGGAAGCTATACTGATGCTTTATTTATTAGCTAGTTTACTTTTGGTTCTGATTGTAGCCATAATGTTATACAAATATTTAATGTTTTAAATTGTTAAAACTTAACAGCTTGTTAGTTTTTTGTTTCAGTTTCAGTTTTCCTTCTATCAGATATGTCAGCTAGCTTTTAACAACATGCTACGCTAAATATTTCCTGCAACATTTTTAGTGTTTTAAGCCCCCAACGTCGACTTCCAGGCAGCGCTGCCTGGAAGGCACTAGGATTAGGCAATGGTTAGGGCTAAGGTTAGGATTAGGCAATGGTTAGGGCTAAGGTTAGGATTAGGCAATGTAGAATTAGGCAATGGTTAGAGCTAGGGTTAGGATTAGGCAATGTAGAATTAGGCAATGGTTAGAGCTAGGGTTAGGATTAGGTAATGTAGAATTAGGCAATGGTTAAAGCTAATGTTAGGATTAGGCAATGCTTAGGGTTAGGGTTAGGCAACGGTTAGGGTTAGGTGCCTTGAAGTCAACGGTCGTAGCGCTGCCTTGAAGACGATTTGGAGGGCTTAAAACACCATCAAGCAACATTTTTCCTTCATCTGAAATGGTTTTTCATGTTGGTGTGATCTTCTTTCCCTCTAAATGTCTCTAAACATTTATATTAGAAGTCAGAATATAAAACGTTAAGCGTCACATTGAGAATGTTCTGCAGGTCGATGCTGTCCTGAATGCGTCCTTCCTGTTTAGCTTTAGTCGCCAAGTTGGAGAACCAGACGACGGGAATCCAGTATTTCAGGTGAGGAGAACGGATGTTCTCGAACGCCTTCCTCTCCTCCGGAGTCATAAAACCTGCAGGTGGGCCGACAAAACCAATATATGCAATAGATATCAGTATATTACCTCATTCCTTATAAATGCTGCAGCGTTGTAGTTTAGTGGCAGTTTTGTTGTTAATATGAAACCATTTCAAAACCATTTATGCCAGCAATTGTGATTCAGTATTACACTCTGCAAATGCTTCTCTATATAGAGTAGTTTTAGTTTAAAGGTGCAATATCATGCTCATTTTCAAGTTCATACTTGTATTTTTGGTTTCTAGTAGTCATGTTTACATGCTTTAATGTTCAAAAAACACATTACATTTCTTATACTGTCTGTCTGAATATACTAGTATTCACCCTCTTTCTGAAATGCTCTGTTTCAGCGCCTGTCTCTTTAAAACACTCTAAAGAAAAGCCCAGCATGCTCTGATTGGTCAGAGTTTCCGGGTCTTCCACATCTGCGCTTTCAGAGTCTCTGCACCGTCATTGCAGCCGTGGGAATGACTGTAACAACACTGTAGCGTCACTTTCTACCTATACAGAAATATGTAAATATGTATATGTAAAGTATAGTTGTGACATCACAACGTTACCTAAGTCCTGACGGCTCGTATAAATTCACTGTTTCAGAATACGGGCTGTGTGCATTTCTCTGTGGATTGAGAGTATTGATACTTTCACAGTATTCATACAGCACCTTAATGAAGTTTGAAATTGTCATGTTAGCTTCTTGTGTTAGCTTCAGTTTTTCTCCAATCAGATATGTTAGCTTACTCTTAACAACATTGATTCATGTTTATTTTCATTCATTGATTCATTTAATTTAGCTCTAATAAAAAGGTCAGGGATCAACAACAAATATAAAAAAAAATCTTTTTCTGTTGGACTTGAGTGTCAACCTTTCCACTAATTCTGTGGCAGATAAATGAAAAAAAAGGCTTTGCTAAATTAGGAATCTTAAAGTGCTAAAATTCCCAAATTTATTTTTCCAATTACTAGTTTTGGCTCTAAAACTGATCAACCTAATGGAGATCTTACAGACACTCGGATTGTGTCGCCGTTTGAGAGCTTTAAAAAACATTAATTATGATAAACTCTAATCTCCTGCGGCTCTAATCTCCTGCTCTCTAATTGGCCGATAATGAGCCAATCCCCGGGGTCGGATCAGACGCTTACAGGAAGGAAGAGAAGCAGCCGGTAAGCAGCTGAACTCCAGCTGACTTTTAATGATTTCAGTTTAGACACACTGACACATCACGGACAGTGACACATAAAACATGAATATATAAATACTAGGGGTGGTACGGTTCACAAAACTTATATGATATATAGCTAAAATTAGCATACTGAATCAGTCCCTCCAGAAAAACGCAATTATGCGATTGCATAATTCAAGGCATAATCATACCTTTTTTTTCTCTTTTTCATCAAATTGCAGTTTTTGCAAGTTCCCGCAATTTCATCGCATAAAATTGCATAAATATATAGCATATTCCATCGCATTTTTTAAGAAAACGTGCCGCATAATCAAGGATTTTTGCCCGCAACAATCACAAAAAAACTCTGGAAGGACTGATACATGCACACAGTGGCAGTTCTATCTATGGTTTTATTTCCGCTGTCATCATAGGTAACATGAAATCCAAAATGTTCCCACACACCAGACTATATACGACGCTGGCGCATCCTCCAAATCGGGGCAGCCTTCCTTATCATTGACGTGACCTGCAGCAGCAGCTCGCCACACTCCACTTGAGGAGCGGTCGGCTCGGCGTCTCTCAAAATCGGACGAAAATCTTTTAAACTGACCTTTGTTGATCTGAAATGAAGACAGATTCAGCAACTGCACAGCCTATTTCTCGCTTAAAATGTTTTCAGAAACACGTTTCGGTGAACTATTTTAGTAAAATACGAGATCGTATTCAGAACGAGACGCCATTAGAGTCTGTTTTGAAATTCGGGAGCAGCCAGACCCATGTGCTGCGTTCGTCCAATCAGCTGCCACGTGTTGCGTTCGTCACGCTCATCCCCCTCGTCATTTCCAGTAAGTGTTTTAATACAGGTGTCGAAAGTGGTTAGTGCACATTAGCAGTGTACTGACGAACCGTGCGATGCACACACGCTCCGAACCGAGACAAGGGAACCGAGACTAGCGAACCGAGATAAGCGAACCGAGACAAGCAAACCGAACCGAGACTAGCGAACCGAGACTAGCGAACCGAGACAAGCAAACCGAGACAAGCAAACCGAACCGAGACAAGGGAACCGAGACTAGCGAACCGAGACAAGCGAACCGAGACTAGCGAACCAAGACAAGCAAAACCGAGACAAGCAAACCGAACGGAGACAAGGGAACCGAGACTAGCGAACCGAGACAAGCGAACCGAGACTAGCGAACCGGACTAGAACCGAACAAGCAAACCAGGACTAGCAAACGAGACAAGGGAACAAGACAAGGAACGGGACAGTAACCGACAAGGAACGACAAGCGAACCGAGAAAGGGAACTGAGACAGAAAGATGGAACGAGAAAGAGAAAGAAGAGGGACAAGCGAACGACAAGAACGAACAAGGGAACCGAAGAGAACCGAAAGCGAAGGACAAGGAACCGAGACAAGGAAGAACCGAGACAAGAACCGAACAAGCAACGGGAAAGGACGAACAAGGAACCAGAAAGCGAACCGAAGGCCGAAAACCGAGCGACCAGAACCGCGAAGACAAGCGAACGAGAAAGAACCGAGACAAGCGAACCGGAAAGGAACCGGAGACAAGCGAACCGGGAGAAGCGAACCGAAACAAGGGAACCGAGACAAGGGAACCGAGACAAGCGAACCGGGACTAGCGAACCGGGACAAGCGAACCGAGACAAGGGAACCGAGACAAGCGAACCGAGACAAGGGAACCGAGACAAGCGAACCGAGACAAGCGAACCGAGACAACCGAGACAAGGGAACCGAGACAAGAACCGAGACAAGCGAACCGAGCGAACCGGACAAGGGAACCAGCGAAAACAAGACAAGCAACCAAGACACAAGCAACCGAGATAACAAACAAAAAGAAGGACGAAAGCACCGAGCAGCAGCCGAGAGTGAACGAGCAAGTTAACCGATAAGGGAACTAAAAGACCCAAGCGAGACAAGCAAACCGAACCGAGACAAGCGAACCAGGACTAGCGAACTGAGACAAGCAAACCGAACCGAGACAAGCGAACCGAACCAAGACAAGCGAACCAGGACTAGCGAACCAAGACAAGCGAACCGAGACAAGCAAACCGAACCGAGACAAGCGAACCAGGACTAGCCAACCGAGACAAGCAAACCGAACCGAGACAAGCGAACCAGGACTAGCCAACCGAGACAAGCCAACCGAGACAAGCCAACCGAGACAAGCAAACCGGGACTAGCCAACCGAGACAAGCGAACCGAGACAAGGGAACCGAGACAAGGGAACCGAGACAAGCGAACCGAGACAAGCGAACCAAGTGGTTCGGATGTTTTTTCATGAACCGTACCACCCCTAATAAATACTGTATGCATTGTACACATGCTCTACACATATAGTCTGTCAATGTGCTGGCTTAATGTTTTTGGGACGCTCACCTGCCTCCACAACATGGTCTATGGTGGGGAAGCGTTTGCAGACAGCGGTGCTGACGGAGCGGAAGATGAGCAGCGATGTCAGGTTAACGTAACGTACTAATGTCCGGCGCAGCAGGCGGCCATATTCATCTTTACCCTGGACACAGCTGGAGGAAACACAATGGCATGAACCAGCGGTGTAGTGGGTTGACTACAATAGTCTCTCTGCATGATCCAAAGCATTTGTTGAGTTTGCGGTAACATTACTCAACCTGTATTTGCGATAAACAAATAGCTAAAGTGAAAGTTTTGTCCCAAAACAATGTTGTTACGAATCATTGCACATTTTTAAGTGGGTATATGGAAATGTTGGAGCTTTCTTAGTAGGTATACAGCGTATACCTGCGTATCACGCAGACTACACCACTGGCATGAACGTGACCAATGCAAGACCACGAAACAAGCTGCAATGTAACGCTAACGGGCAATTGTGCATCGTCAGTTTGCATCCACTAAAAGTTTTTGCCACTGACAGACTCAGATTATTATTCTAAGTGTCTGACAACATTATGGAAAGGATCCCTACAGAGATAGACCTTTTAGTTAAAGAGTAAGATACTTTTTATTTAACATGAAACAGCCCCGAAATAACCATCACCAAACTCCACCAGACTCCATTAACTTGATGGGTGGGTAAGTTTTTTTAAACTTTAGGGAACAAACGTGAACGTTTGCACATCCCTGATCAATATTTTGCTACGTTCTCTGGTTTAGACATGAGGATGGAAAATGCTCCTGCAATCTTCTGAGTATATACATATTATGTGTGGAAAAAACAACATGGGCGCAAAATGCTGTCCCACTAAAGTCATTACAAACCATGTAGAAAGCCACACTGGCAGAATAAATACCCAAATGTCATCATCTCAGATGAATAAATAACTCAAAATGTATATTTTCTTACAGAGAGTTTGATGTAAAGTTACCTGGAGATGAGGAACATGAGTCGGTCCGGCCAGGGCAGGTTAACAAACTGATTCCACCATCGATTCACCACCAGAGTCACATAAAAACCTAAAACACAAACACGTGAATATTCACTTTCATTTAGGGATTCACCGATCTGATACTGCATCAGATCGGTGCATACTCCAGCAGCACCTGAACAATCCTGGAAGTGGAACATCGTGGATATAGATTAAACTGATACTGACTTAAATAGCTCTAGATTTATTCAACTTAATTCAATGCTCATATACTTTATACTAGGGATGCACCAAATCCAGGATTCGGCTTTGTATTCGGCCGAATATTGGGCTTTTTGACAGGGTTTGGTTTCTGCCGAATTTCTTTCCACCGAACCGAACCCTACGCTTGCACTACGAGCGCTACGCTGGTCGTCGTAGTGACGGCGCCGTTGATTACGGGAAGGTTTTTACGTTGGTGGAGCGTTCAATGCAGCAGGCTGTGAGGAAGTGGACATGGAACTGGTGAGCAGAACAAGTTGTTGTTTGGCAGAACTTTCAGTCAAAAGAAGGCCATTCAAGTCCAGCTACATGTTCAATCTGTTCAATGCTGATTGGTCTGGTGGTAACAATGTGGTAACTGAGTTACTAACTCAATTAAGTAATTTGTAACTGTATCTAATTACTTTTTTAAAGTAAGATGACCAACACTGGTCCCTGTTTAGCGCGTGTTGAGTGTCGAGCTCAGCCAAATTAATTAACTTTGTTTTAATGTTGAGGGAACATTGGAAACAGGGAAACACATAGATTGGTCCTACATGTCCTCTAACTGTGAGTCAGGGTGGACATCAGATACACAAACACTTACTTGCTTTTAGCTTTTCTCTGCTCTTTAATGATCTGTTTCCATTAGCAGCCTGCTAATGAGGCAACCCAACACTCTCACTCACACTGTCTGTCTGTCTGTCTGTCTCACTATCTGTCTGCCCGTCTGTCTGCACGTCTGTGTGTGTCTGTCTGCCTCACTATCTGTCTGTCTGTCTGCCCGTCTTTCTGTCTGTGTGTTTGTCTGTCTGTCTGTCTCACTATCTGTCTGTCTGTCTGCCCGTCTTTCTGTCTGTATGTCTGTCTGTCTCCCCGTCTTTCTGTCTGTGTGTTTGTCTGTCTGTCTGCCTGTCTGTCTCAGTATCTGTCTGTCTGTCTGCCCGTCTTTCTGTCTGTGTGTTTGTCTGTCTGTCTGTCTCACTATCTGTGTGTCTGTCTGCCCGTTTTTCTGTCTGTCTGTCTGTCTGTCTCACTATCTGTCTGTCTGTCTGCCCGTCTTTCTGTCTGGCTGTCTGTCTGTCTGTCTCACTCTGTCTCACTGTCTGTCTGCACGTCTGTGTGTGTCTGTCTGTCTGTCTCACTATCTGTATGTCTTAAAATCGCAACCTTTACGTTCAAAACTGTGACCATTACGTTCTCTGGTTTAGATATGAGGTCGTATTTTCTGCCACCGCTAGGGGGCGCTAATTTATGAAACGTTCCTGTGGGTCGTATTATAGGGTAGGAACTGATGACCCAGATCAAGTGTTTCCTGGGTGAAAGTCTTTTAGTTTTCCCTGGGAAGCCCTGTGTTTTATGACCCATCCATCCCGACCCTACGCAGTCAATGTGATGCTAGTCTCGCATTGCCAGACCTTCCTCCACAGCGCTGTGGAGGACGGTCTGGCTAGTCCACACAGCATTCTGGGATGGGAGAACAACGTGCTCTGGTGTATTAGCATTTCTTTAAACCAATCACAATATTCATGGAATATGTGATTATGAAGAATTGGAGGGAGCCACGGTGCCTCTGCAAAATAGCCTCTGGAAGGAACTTGTTTTGGTGGAAAACAAAAGTAGTTTTAGTCGTGCAACAGAAAACTCAGATTGGACAGATAGTCTAGCTAGCTGTCTGGATTTACCCTGCAGAGATCCGAGGAGCAGTTAACCATAGTCCTTACAAATAAGCCGGAGGTTAGAACGCCAACACAGAGACAGCCCAATAGGTAACAGACATCTGGCCTACATGAGCTACATCTGGCGGACTTTCCGGGACAGAAGCAATCCCAGAAGTGGAACATCGTGGTTATAGACTAATGTGGTGCTGAGAGCAAAAAATACATGAATTGCAGTGCTTTATTTTGGTGATGCTGGTCCTGTAACAAGAGAGCTTCTTCAGACAGTAAACAGAGAGACGTACCCAGGACGAAGGTGACGGGGATCTGCTCTGCGTATTTATCACAGTACATGGAAAGTTTCTCGAACAATCTCTTCTGTTGGTCGGAGAGGACGAGTCTGCAGCACAGAGGACACAGA
>NC_053134.1:3404539-3417039 GCF_010015445.1 Perca fluviatilis
CGTTCGATTATAAAGATAATCTCATAATTTTTTAATTTATATTACAGGTAATAATTTTATTTTTTCAATTTTGCCTGAACTTAATATGTAAAAACTGTCTTTGGTATTCTGAATGGCTAATATACATTAAACTATATTTTTTTAATGTAGAAATCCTAAATAGATTCAGTATTATGGCCTATAGAGAGATATTGTTCTATATCTATATTGTTAACTTTGTTACCAGCTAATGCTAGTGGTAGCTAGCTATCTTGGTTGGCAGAACATATTTTAGGCAGCGAAAATGTTCCAATTAACTTTGATGAAGTGAAAACACAGCGAGAGGGTCAAAGTTTAAAATGAAAACACGCCCAAAAACTATTTTTTTTGTCCTTTTCACAGCTGTTTGTGTACAGATTTTTTAAAACGAGACTGACTGATAATTTGTTAGTTTTAGAGGTTTTTTTTGTGTTCATTAAAAATTCGGAGGAAATGAAAATATCACACATAAAGTTGTCCCTTTCCATATTTTTGCATATATCTGTTGGTATCATGTTTTATCTCTGTATTTTACTCTCTTCGCCTTGCTACATAATTATTTTTTATTTACAATGGCCCACATATTGATGAACATATGAATTTTAGAAATGGTGTTAAGGTTCTTGCTGATTCAGCACGTAGAGCTTTGGGAGGAATTATTGGTAATGAATGTTGAATGATATAGAAAATGAGTTCCATTTTGTTTTCTATTGTCCTTTTTATTGTGAACAGCATGATTTTTTGTTTTGTAGGATAAAAGCAGAGATTGATTTGGTAAATATGGATGATGCTCAAAGGAAAAAAAGCTCTTTATCAAGATGAAGTGTAGATGAGAATTTGTTGTTTGTGTGTGGTATGTGTGTACATGTATATACATATGTGTATATGTATATATACAGTCTATGATTTGTATTCATGTATTTCTCCGAATGATTTGTAGCCTATATGCGACAGGAAGATGTTTGTTAAATAAGTAAGGTTGTGGTGTCTTGTTATCCCATGTGGGATGGGCCAAAATGTTTGGCATGACACAGAAATAAAACATAACTAACTAACTAACTAACTAACTAACTAACTAACTAACTAACTAACTAACTAACTAACTAACTAACTAACTAACTATTCGTTCGTAGAAGTGAGTATTTGACTTTAAAAGTCAGCCATGATTCCTGCTGTTACTTTTAGTGCTGCCGAAATTAAGTAGAGTGAGACGTCTTCGTTTCCTTTTACTGTGTGTCCTCTGCGCAGGCGTAGATCGTCTCTGGTAGAATAGAGGCGGACCATCCATGAGGAGGACCACCCGCCACTAAGCACTGTTCTGCGGTCAGCTTGGTGTCTTCTCCCGGCTCCCTACGTCCGTCGTCAGCCGTTCTCAGACCGCTGCTGCTGCCACGCCCCGGAGGGGAGGGAGTGTTTCGCGGTAAAATCAAGTGCGGACACACACGTACAGACAGCAGGAACCGTGAACAGGTGAAACAACAAACTTTACTTCGTAGATAGTTAGTTTTTATTACCGTTAGCCGTTGTTGGTGCTGCTAGTTAACAGTCCGCCATGTTTAAAAAACCGTTTAGAAGCTGAAGTTAGCTGCTAGCTAGGTAGCTAACGAGCTAGCTTAGCTTTAATGTGTTGATGTGATGCTGAAGAGCTAGCTAGCTGTTAGCTAATGATTTAACTAGCTAACATTGAGACATTTAGCTAACTGTTTACATACTGTATATGGTTCTGCTGACACTAACTGAAAGTAGTAATACTACAGTTTAGGAATACTAGCTAATGTTACTACAGCTAAAACTACTGCATTCATAATACTAAAGTTAATGTACAAAAGTATAAACATCAAAATATACCTTATGTAACTTAAAAAATACATATTGACCATCATGTTATGCTACTTTATACTTCCACTCTTCTACATCTTAGAGGGAAATATTGTACTTTTTCTTTTTAAGTTGTATTCCATATTAAAATCATCTAATACATCATCATACTATGTTATTATAGATTAAACTAACAGCAGTATATCAACTAATACATCATACTATGTTATAGATTAAACTATCAGCAGTATATCAACTAATTAAAGTAAGAAACATGTGAAAGATATCTAATATGACTTTACAGCTACTTATGGAAAACTGCTTACTGTATATTAATATTCTTCCTTATTTAATACTCACATATTTAATAGCATAAAACCGCAGAAGTACATTCAACAAGCTTCATTAGTGTATTTGACGATATATATAAATTCATATAAATACAAAGCTATACAGTATATGTTTTTGTTATCTCAAATCAGTTGAAAAAGTAAATACAAATGTTTATTTAACCTTTTAATTGGCTATTTTCAGTTCACTTGTTTTTACATTTTACTTTTGGATAGATGGGTTGATTGATAAGACAGACAGACAGATAGACATATACACAGACAGACAGACAGACATATGTACAGATAGACAGATGTACAGACAGGCAGACGTATAGATAGACAGGCAGACGTATAGATAGACAGACAGATGTATAGATAGGCAGACAGACATAGATAGGCAGGCAGGCAGGCAGGCAGACAGACAGATTCATAGATAGATTCATAGATAGACAGATAGATAGATGTACAGACAGACAGACAGATGACTGATTGATCCCAAGACAGTTGGGAACTCGGCAGTTATCAGATCTTTTAAACTCTCTTACCACCTGTTTGCCCTCTGTTCTGCACATGCTCAGTAGAGCCATGCCGTCCAACGTGGAGATCAAAGCCAAAGTGAGCGACCTGACGCAGTTCGCCGAGAAGGCCGCGGAGCTCAGCCAATCAGAGGGCACGATCATCAGACAGCATGACACGTTCTTCAACTGCAGCCAAGGACGACTGAAGCTGCGAGACTTCATGGTACTCACATACTGTGTGTGTGTGTTTGCGTGCGCGTTTCTGCGTGTGTGTGTGTCTGTGCGTGTGTGTGTCTGCGTGTGTGTGTTTGCGTGCGTCTGTGTGCCTGCGTGCGTCTGTGTGCGTGTGTCTGCGTGCGTGTGTGTGTCTGTGTGTGTTTGCGTGTGCGTGTGTGTGTCTGTGTGTGTTTGCGTGCGTGTGTCTGCGTGTGTGTGTGCGTGTGTGTGTCTGTGTGTGTTTGCGTGTGTGTGTCTGTGTGTGTTTGCGTGCGTGTGTCTGCGTGTGTCTGTGCGCGTGTGTGTCTGTGTGTGTTTGCGTGCGTGTGTCTGCGTGTGTGTGTGTGTTGCGCATGCGTCGTGTGCGTGTGTCTGCGTGTGTCTGCGTGCGTCTGCGTGCGTGCGTGCGTGCGTGCGTGTGTGTGTGTGTGTGTGTGTGTGTGTGTGTGTTTGCACCAGAGTGCACTATGGGCTCCACCTGGTGGCCACTGCGGAGAATAACACTGACTATCAGGTTCATTAGAAGCTGCAATGGGAGACACACAGCCAGGTGTGTAAAACAGGTTTGACTTCAGACAAAAAAAGAGTTATCAAATGTAATTAAAAACAATATACAGAAATACTGCAGAGCAACACTCCTTAGAAATATTTTAAATAAATAAATGAAATGAGAAGACAAATTGTAATGAATAAAATAATAATATCAATAGCAAAAAAAGGCTTTAATAATAAAGCTACAGATTTAAAATAGCATCAGATAAAATAAATTGAGAAAAAGATAACGGATATAACATTAAAGTTGAATTAAAAATTTAAATGGAAATAAATGAATAAAAAATAATAATAAAATATAAAAAAGGAAATAAAATGGACATAAGCGTTTATATATATATATATATATATATATATATATATATATATATATATATATATATATATATATATATATATAATAGGGCTGCTCGATTTATGGAAAAAAAATATAATCACGATTATTTCGGTCAATATTGAAATCATGATAATTTAACATGATTAGTCGTTCTGGAAAGATGTTGCAGTTATTGAACTTAAAAAAAAAAAAACAGTGGAAAAAGTTAAATAAATCAACAGTAACTTTGCCTTTATACTTTTCCTATTTAAACTTTATTTTTTCATTCAGAATACAAGAGAAAATAAGAGTTTACTTGCAAAACGTAATGTGCTAAATAATAGTTTTTCTCGATTATTCTGTTTTTGTGATCATTGGGAGCTGAAATCATAATCACGATTACATTTCGATTAATTGCACAGCCCTAATATATAAGATACAAAATAAATAGAACATTATAATATATAAAAAATATATGTAATATGTATTTAAAAAAAATATGAAAAAAAAAAATATGAAAAGCAAAAAAGGTTTTAATAATAAAGATACAATTACAAATAGCATCCGATAAAAATTTAATAAAATAAGTTGAACATAAAAATTAACAAAAATATACACATTTAAAAATAAATGGCAAAAAAATTAAGTAAGTTAAAATAATAATAAAAAAAATACAAAATAAAGTTGACATAAATATTACATAAAATTGAAAATTAATAGAACATCATAATTGATGGGGGGAAAAAAATGAATAAATAAAAAAGAGGATTAACACAAAAACTAATTCATAGATTTAACAAGAACAAAGTAATATTGTCTGAATACGCCACAACATCTTGTAGCCAGGGTATAAAACTGATCACTAGTTGTCTGTCTGTCTGTCTGTCTGTCTGTCTGTCTGTCTGTCTGCCTGTCTGTCTGTTAGAACGAGTCAGGGCAGCTCATCTTCTACGAGCGTCCGGACACCGATGGACCCAAACTGTCCCGCTACTCCATCAGTCCAACCAGCGATCCGCCCAGTCTCCGGGTAACACCCCTAACTACCCCTCTGGGTGTTTTACTGCAATCAGATCCTGCCATTTATTCAGGCTCATAACTGTCTGTGTGTGTGTGTGTGTGTGTCTCTGTCTCTTTGTCTCTCTCTGTCTCTCTCTTTGTGTCTCTGTCTGTCTCTTGGTCTCTGTCTGTCTCTCTGTCTGTCTGTCTCTCTCTCTCCTCTGTGTGTCTCTCTGTCTCTGTCTCTGCCTCTCTCTCTCTGTCTGTCTCTCTTTCTGTCTCTCTCTGTCTCTTGGTCTCTGTCTGTCTCTCGGTCTCTCTCCGTCTGTCTGTCTCTCTCTCTCTGTCTCTCTCTTTCTGTCTCTGTCTCTCTCCGTCTGTCTCTGTCTCTCTCTGTCTCTCTCTCTCTGTCTCTCTCTCTCTCTCTCTCTCTGTCTCTCCGTTTGCTCTGTCTGTCTCTGTCTCTCTCTCCGTCTGTCTCTCTGTCTCTCTCTCCGTCTGTCTGTCTCTCTCTCTGTCTCTCTCTCTCTCTCTCTCCGTTTGCTCTGTCTGTCTCTGTCTCTCTCTCCGTCTGTCTGTCTCTCTCTCTTACTGTCTCTGTCTCTCTCTGTTTCTCTCTCTGTCAAATTAAAATTCATTCATTCAAATTCTGTCTGTCTCGCTCTCTCTCTGTCTCTGTCTGTCTCTCTGTCTCTGTCTCTGTCTCTGTCTGTCTCTCTGTCTCTGTCTGTCTCTGTCGGTCTCTGTCTCTCTCTCTCGCTGTCTGTCTGTCTGTCTGTCTGTAGACAGTGCTGTCAGATGCACTCGGGGTCAAAGGTGAGGTGCGTAAGGAGCGACGGCTGTTTCTGATTGGTCAGACCAGAGTTCACCTGGACACCGTGGAGGGACTGGGAAACTACATGGAACTGGAGGTTAACACACACACACACACACACACACACACACACACACACACACACACACACACACACCCCTACCTGAACATACATACTCTGAAACACAAACATACAGTTTTTTTAGCTAACATTTTACATGATTAATCGATTAGTCGATGGAAAGGAAAGTTCGATAATCGTTTAAGTCCTTCATGAAGTAAACATCAAGGCAAACATTCTTTGTTTTCATCTTCTGAAATGTCATGATTTGCTGCTTTTCTTTATTTAATATCATCATACATTAAATATTCTTGAAAAAACAGGTGAGTCAACAGTAAAACATACCCACACGTTTAACCTACCTTCCAGGAAAAAGTGTTTTTACATTGTTCAAATTATAATGTGTATTTTATATTAAGCTTAAATATTGTTTTTATGAAAGCACATTAATTAAAAGGAGGAAAGTCATTTTCACAATACTGTTTTCCAATAATTATTACTTTTCTAATAAGTCTGACTTACAAACTCGTAGTTATAAAAACTGTTTTGTATAATAATTGTAATATCTCTTGTCTCCTAATTATGATTTAAAAAAAGTATCTCCTAATCATGAAATAGGATTCCTGTTATTATGAAAGATCATGCCATAATTATCAGGACATTTTCTCATAATTATCTTATTTTGTCCATCTAGTTTTTTTTAAAGAAATATACATATAATCTTAGGGACTTCATTAGATAAGTACAGAGAGAGAGAGAGAGCGCGCTGAACAGGAAATGATGGGAAAAGAAACGAGATGTCAAGAAAAGTCACCGGTTGAACTATAAATGATGACTTTGCAAAAACGCAACAGGCATCTTTGACCCACAAGAACACTTTCAGATTGTATCTCCTACTTTCTGGAGCTATGTGGAGTCACTGTGGGGCGTCCCAGCTGGGTGTAGTGTCCACGTTGTGGGGTCACAACGTCGGCGCTGACTCTCTAGAGTTGTTAAAGCCTAACTCTCGCCAAAATGCAACCTAGGGTCTTTTTGTGAAAGTACCCGAGTCAAACTTTCGTTTAAAAGCATAATTAGGACGAAAGCGCCACTTTTAAGATTGACCGTGCTCTCGTTTTTCGGTCAAATGGCCTTTTAAATGGGAGAGCTAGGGGCACTTTTATGCTAGCCTCAAAATAGCTATTTTTAAACCACTAAGAAGGCTCGACACAACATGAGACTTTGCTCCAAGTATCACCAGGGGCTCTACACCTTTAAAGGTCCCATCTCTCATGGGGGGGCCAAATTCTCTGGGCGGGCAAAGCAGAGAAAGGGGAGGTAATCTTGCTCCTAATGACCTCATAAGGAGAAGATTCCTGATTGGCCCATCTGAGCTTTCATTTTCTCAAAGGCAAAGGGTGGCTACTTTGAGGAATCTAAAATATAAGACATGTTTTCAGTTATTTCACACTTTTTTGTTAACATAATTCCATATGTGTTCATTCATAGTTTTGATGCCTTCAGTGAGAATCTACAATGTAAATAGTCATGAAAATAAAAAGGAAACACATTGAACTTTTGGCCTGTACTGTAGCTATTTTGAGGCTAGCATAAAAGTGCCCCTAGCTCTCCCATTCAAAAGGCCATTTGACCGACAAAAGGGAATACGGTAAATCCTAAAAGTGGCGCTTCCTTCCTAAATATTCTTTTAAACGAAAGTTTGACTCGGGTACATTCACAAAAAGACCCTAGGTTGCACTTTTGGCGAGAGTTAGGCTTTAACGGTGTTTGAAAGTGCGATTTTTCCCAGCGGAGCAGGCAGCACAGAGAGGAGCAGGTTACTTGTCTGCAGTCCAGACAGAAACAGACCAACAGGTGCGAGTAATGGTGCGTTCTTTTTGTCTTGTAATCGCGACTAGTAGCTCGAGCGTGACGTCACATCCGTGTCGAAAAACGAATAACCGCGCGGGTTGTTGCGTTCTTTTTGTCACACGATACTACGAGTCGGAGAAAAGATGGATTTTTGTAACATTTTTAGTAACATTTAGGATTCTATTCACCCAGTTATTGACATATTACACACATATATTTCACAGTTTGATGCATGAAAATTACGTTTTGATTAACGTTAACGTTAGGCTACTGCTCTGCTTTCTGCTCAAGACTCGGCTTAAAGCCATTGTTGTCATATAGCAACCAAGCGTCTCTAGCCAACTTCAGCTGCACAAGCTACAACATAACTAATCGGGTGGTATTTAACTCCTAATAAGACTGTAGAGACATGCCTATAGGTAGCAGTATACACTTTTTTTTTAACCTCAAAAAACATAAATAAAAAAATTTTTTTTTAATAATAAAAAAAATACTTATAATATAAATATAATTATTTTTTTTTATAAAAAAAAAAAAAAAAATAAAAAAAAAAAATATATTTTTTTTTTTTTTTATTATATTTTCAGTATACAGCGCTATGTTTAACTCCTAATAAGACTGTAGAGACATGCCTATAGGTAGCAGTATACAGCGCTATGTTTAACTCCTAATAAGACTGTAGAGACATGCCTATAGGTAGCAGTATACAGCACTATGTTTAACTCCTAATAAGACTGTAGAGACATGCCTATAGGTAGCAGTATACAGCGCTATGTGTACCACTTCTTCATTTGGTTACAACAAAGACAAAAGTGCTTAAAATTGTAGATAACCACAATGTTTACTACGTGTGATGCACGACGTAGCCATCTTTGAAAGTGAGCTCGGGGTCCTCTGAGTTCAGACGACTTGACGAGTCGTAAATACGACCTCGGGGGGCGTTCTTTTTGCAACTTCCGGGTCGTAACTCCGGAAAACAACTCGTAAAACGACTTCGGTGGACAAAAAGAACGCACCATAAATGTGGTGATAAACACAATCGATCCAGAGTGCAGTGGCTGTAAACTGATGGACTGAATAACCTGTCTGTCTGTCTGTCTGTCTGTCTGTCTGTCTGTCTGTCTGTCTGTCTGTCTGTGCAGGTGGTGATGCGTCCAGAGCAGACTGTTGAAGATGGACAGCAGGTAGGTTGGACCTTTTAAACTTAGATCAGACCACAGCGATTTGTGCCGCAGGGTTGTGCAACCGTGGGAGTGTCACCAGGCCCATTTGTGTGACGTCTTGTTGTGTACTTTAACCCCCCCCCCCAATGTAGCACGAGTAGACTTCATATTTCACAATTACTGCTTTCCGTCAGACCGTTTTATAGAGCTCGACGTTTCCGACCGCATTTGAAGGCATCTTCATTTCAGAGCTTGTGTTTCTCGTGGCAGCGATAGAGGCAGTGATGTTTCCTACTTCCTGTTTCCTGTACGGGACTCTCGCGCCGCCTCAAAACACACACCGACAAGTCTGATCCACGCTTACATCAGAATCAGAATCAGAAATACTTTAATAATCCCAGGGGGAAATTATTTTCGTTACCACTCCAGGTATACAAACAACAAATAAAAACAACATACAGTACAGGCCAAAAGTTTGGACACACCTCATTCAATCATGTTTCTTTTTATTTTCTATGATTTATATTTATTGTAGGATAAAACTATGAATGAACACATATGGAATTATGTACTTAACAAAAGTGTGAAATAACTGAAAACATGTTTATATTTTTTTTTCAAAGTAGCCACCCTTTGCTTTTTTTATTAATAAGGAAAATAATTCCACTAATGAACCCTGACAAAGCACACCTGTGAAGGTAAAACCATTTCAGGTGACTACCTCATGAAGCTCATTGAGAGAACACCAAGGGTTTGCAGAGTTATCAAAAAAAGCAAAGGGTGGCTACTTTGAAGAATCTAAAATATAAGACATGTTTTCAGTTATTTCACACTTTTTTGTTAAGTACATAATTCCATATGTGTTCATTCATAGTTTTGATGCCTTCAGTGAGAATCTACAATGTAAATAGTCATGAAAATAAAGAAACACATTGAACGAGAAGGTGTGTCCAGGCCACTTTTGGCCTGTACTGTATATTATCAATAATTAAACATATATAATAAAAACAAATATACAGTAATAATATATAAAATATGAAGTGTACAGCGATAATGTGCAAATAGTGCAATAAAAAGAGAAAATGAATTGTCTGTTGAGATGATTATAGTGCGATTTTAAAAAAAAAAAAAAAAAAAAAAAAAAAAAAAAAGGAGAAGTGATTGTCTATTGTCTATGTTTGAGATGAGATGATTACATGACTGGCCACCGCAGCGTGGTTTAGAGGATGGATACCCGACACGAGCCCAAGGCCCAAGGCATTGAACATTTTAAATTTAAAACAGCTTATTATGTAGGTGGCCAACGGGCCTGTTTCACTTGCTGCAAAGGTTCGTTTTTTTGTGATTTAAAATGAATTTAAAATATTACCCTAACATGCGTCTTCCTGTGTGCGGAAATATGTTTATGTAGCCGTGACAACGAAACCTGTGCGTGTGCGCCGATGACCTCATCTGTTGACATTTCCGAAAGCCTTCCTACAGCTGCTTTAATAAAAGCTTTCAACACACACACACACACACACACACACACACACACACACACACACACACACACACACACACACACACACACACACACACACACACACACGTACATGTCATTAGGATGAGAAAAAAAAAGATTTTAACTGTGTCGGGCTCGGAGAGAAATATCTTAAATGCCTGTCGGACGCGGGCCGGGCTCGGACAGCAGTCCTCCAGAGTACCGGTAGGGGGGACACGTACCCCCTGCAGTCCTCCAGAGTACCCCTAGGGGGGACACGTACCTCCTGCAGTCCTCCAGAGTACCCCTAGGGGAACACGCACCCTGCAATCCTCTAAAGGTACCCCTAGGGGGACCGCTACCCCCTGCAATTTCTCTAAAGTAATCCCCTAGGGGGACACGCACCCCTGCAGTCCTCTAAAAGTACCCCTAGGGGGACACGTACCCCTGCAGTCCTCCAGAGTACCCCTAGGGGGACACGTACCCCCTGCAGTCCTCCAGAGTACCCCCAGGGGGACACGTACCCCCTGCAGTCCTCCAAAGTACCCCTAGGGGGACACGTACCCCCTGCAGTCCTCCAGAGTACCCCTAGGGGGACACGTACCCCCTGCAGTCCTCCAGAGTACCCCCAGGGGGACACGTACCCCCTGCAGTCCTCCAAAGTACCCCTAGGGGGATACGTACCCCCTGCAGTCCTCCAAAGTACCCCTAGGGGGATACGTACCCCCTGCAGTCCTCCAAAGTACCCCTAGGGGGACACGTACCCCCTGCAGTCCTCCAGAGTGTCCCCTTAGGGGGACACGGCACCCCTGCAGTCCTCCAGAGTACCCCTAGGGGGACACGCATCCCTGCAGTCCTCCAGAGGACCCCCAGGGGGACACGTATCCCCCTGCAGTCCTCCACCCCTAGGGGGGACAATGCACCCCTGCAGTCCTCCAAAGTACCCCTAGGGGGACACGTACCCCCTGCAGTCCTCCAAAGTACCCCTAGGGGGACACGTACCCCCTGCAGTCCTCCAGAGTACCCCCATTTGAGAAACACTGTCTTAAACGGCCCGTTTGTGTGATGTCCTGTTGTGTTCTTTAACACCCAGTGTAGCAAAAGTAGACTTTATATTTCACAGGTATAGTGAATATATATATATATATATATATATATATATATATATATATATATATATATAGTTGTTTTTTATATTTCTGGTGTAGACTTGCTGCTAGCATACCATGTCACTTTAACACTTGTAACTTGTCTTTAACTGCTCTTTGTATAGTTCATTTACTTTTACTCTTTTTACTAGTTCTGTATATACCATTTTATTTTATATATTCTTATTTTTTATTTATTTTATACTTCGCTATATGTACTCAATCTGTCTTTCTCTGCAACACGAGAATTTCCCCTCTCAATCAAGCATTAATAATCGTATCTTTTTTGTGTTTTTTAAGGTGGCCGAGGATCTGATGCAGAAGCTGGGTGTTTCAAAGGAGAGTCTGGTGACGGGAGCGTACATGGACCTGTTGCTGAAGGGACACAAAGAAACATAAAACAAACGCACATCTGGAGACAGAGAGAAGGATTAAGTAATCAGAATACAACTCTGAAAATGACTCCTCAGTACTGTAAAAACTGTGAGTAGAATGAAAAGTACAGTAGTACAGTTAACAGAAGACTAGAGAGTAGTCTGTCGTAATTGGACTGTAATCAGAGTACTGCTATGTTATAATAGATCTGTTAACTTTATATTATGTTGTTGGACTGACTTTGACTGAAAGAGACATTTTGAAATGTTCTTTTCTAAATAAATGAACTCAAACAGAGCTGGTTTGTACGTAAATGGATTCAAACAGCGGACAGTCTGCCAGACAGACTGTGGTTGTACTGGGCAGCTCCCAGCAGATCAGACTGGGGTTGTACTGGGCAGCTTCCAGCAGATCAGACTGGGGTTGTACTGGGCAGCTCCCAGCAGATCAGACTGTGGTTGTACTGGGCAGCTCCCAGCAGATCAGACTGTGGTTGTACTGGGCAGCTTCCAGCAGATCAGACTGGGGTTGTACTGGGCAGCTCCCAGCAGATCAGACTGTGGTTGTACTGGGCAGCTTCCAGCAGATCAGACTGGGGGGGTTGTACTGGGCAGCTCCCAGCAGATCAGACTGGGGTTGTACTGGGCAGCTCCCAGCAGATCAGACTGGGGTTGTACTGGGCAGCTCCCAGCAGATCAGACTGGGGTTGTACTGGGCAGCTCCCAGCAGATCAGACTGGGGTTGTACTGGGCAGCTCCCAGCAGATCAGACTGTGGTTGTACTGGGCAGCTCCCAGCAGATCAGACTGGGGTTGTACTGGGCAGCTCCCAGCAGATCAG
>NC_053134.1:3422039-3432039 GCF_010015445.1 Perca fluviatilis
CTTCCCTCCACTTGTAATTTTGCTTTCCTTCCTTTCCTTTCTGGCATCCCTCTTTCCTTTTCCTCCCATCTTTTATTTTTCTTTCTCCTTAATCCCCTTTTTGCGTTCCTTCCCTTCTTTGCTTCCTCTCATTTTCCTTGCTTTTTCTTTAAATGTTTGTCCTGTGCTTTCCTTCGCTCATTCCTTTTCCTTTTTTCTATCCCTCCCATCTCTCTCTCTCTCTCTCTCTCTCTCTCTTTGAGGGCTGTGCTTTTATTTCCTGTTTCCTCAGCATCACGGTGTTATGTAAGCTCAGCAGAGAGTGTGTAGGCCGTAGTCTCAGACCGTCTATCTAAAGGGATGATCTGCGCCCCAAAAAAAAAAAAAAAAAAAAAAAAAGAAATATATATATATATATATATATATCAAACACTTCAAACAGGAAGTTTCTTCTTCTGCAGCGCTGACTCTTTTCAACATCACACGGTTGCCATGACAACGTGTTTAGCCCAGCTCCAGTGACTGCATCTCTACCAGTGTATCTCCGTGTGTGTACTTTGTCCACAGCGATCCCACCAATCGGTCCCCAAAACGTCCCAGTTAGAGAGGAAATGCCCTGAACATATTCTTTGTAAATATTTACAATCATTTCCCCGAAAAGAACCGAGCAGACCTGCCTTGTTGCACCATCCAAATATTCTTCAGAACTTGACATTTTCAGCGTGTAGCTCGCTGGCATGAAGTTTGTTTTATTTCCTGAAGAGAACAGAGTTTGAGAACAGCGACACACAGAGATGCTAACAAGCCATCACCTCCCGTTAGCATCCCATTGACTCCCATTCATTCTGACGCCACTTTGACAGAGAATAACTTTACATCTGAAGAGTTTAAAGACTCTATTTGTCCGTTGTTTATTTCTAAAGAAACACGACAATGTATAAAAGGCTCCATTACCTTGTAGCTCACGTTATGGCTCCGTAGCAGACGCTTTTATAACAATAGGCTAACGATTGGGTCATAACCACGAGACTTACTGTCACACAGTAGAGGAATTACCGTATAGTACAGGAGAAGCTCACAGGCAGTTTGGACTTCCATTATCTGTTTAGGTTTAATGACTAATGTTAACTAGCATGTTAGTGATCAGTAATTACTAATGTTAACTAGCATGTTAGTGATCAGTAATTAGCCTGTGTCTATGTTATCTCCTTACATATACCTACGCTCTCCGTCTCTGTAATATTGGGAATGATTGAGATTTCTCTCGGCACAGCTACCAGAAGACTTCACACTTTCAGACAGGTTGCTCACGTCACATCTACGTTGTCTCTCTCAGTTGGAGGCTGCTCAGTAACGCTCAGCCAGCACCGGGAAAGAGACTTCTGATATCCTTCGCTGGTCTCCGTCCAGAGACACGGGATCTGTTGGTCCATTCTTATACATACTGTCTATGGGAAGGAGAGGAACATCAGGCGATTATCCTGGAAATGAACTGTTGTCGATCCAGCCTAGACACCCTGCCACACACTTCTAGTGACTCATAAGTGATGATTTTGAGGGTTATTTTTGTACAAGTCTGTACATAGTTTTTATTTAGAAAGACCCTGCATATTAAACCTTTTAAATGTTGGCTGGATGTTGAGCATTTCGGCCTCTAAGGGGGCGCCTACAGGGCTTTATAAAGGAAAGTGAACATATCCGCCTCAATTTTTAGGTTCCCAGTGATGTGAGAAACTCGACAAGATTTTCTGTGTGTGTGAGTCTGTCTCTGTGTGTGTGTGTGTGTGAGAGAGAGAGAGATGATAGGACAGTGTGTTATCAGCTCCTGCCATTGGTTACCATGGTAATGGCCAAGGGAGCCACACATTTTAGGACACACTGTTCACACCGAACAATGAAAATGCTTGGTGGTGATTCTGACCAGAACAGGACAGCACCTAAAAGAACACGTTGAGATGGTTTGGGTTCAGAGCGACATGTGAGAAGATTTTTAATAATGGTCAAATGATCCCGCAACTTCACTGCATGATAGAAAGTGCCGGAAAATAACTCGCCGATTAACCATAGACTGTATAATATTAATGGACAACGCATCCGGTTCGGCCAAGGGGGTAAGCTCCTCCTCGAAACGCGTAGCTCCTATGGCGCCATTTTGATGCTTACAAGCCATCACCCCCCGTTAGCATCCCATTGACTCCCATTTATTTTGGCGTCACTTTGACAGCGAATAACTTTACATCTGAAGCGTTTAAAGACTCTATTTGTCCGTTGTTTATTTCTAAAGAAACACGACAATGTATAAAAGGCTCCATTACCTTGTACCTCACGTTATGGTTTTTGTAAAAATAGGCTAACGATTGTGTCATAACCACGCGACTTACTGTCGCACAGTAGAGGAATTACCGTATAGTACAGGAGAAGCTCACAGGCAGTTTGGGCTTCCATTAGCTGTTTAAGTTTAATTACTAATGTTAACTAGCATGTTTGTGATCAGTAATTAGCCTGTGTCTATGTTATCTCCTTACATACAGTACAGGCCAAAAGTTTGGACACACCTTCTCATTCAATGCGTTTCCTTTTTATTTTCATGACTATTTAATTATTAGATTTACTGGCAGAATAAAATCTATGAATGAACACATATGGAATTATGTACTTAAAAAAGTGTGAAATAATTGAAAACATGTCTTATATTTGTCTCTTCAAAAGTAGCCAAACTTTGCTTTTTTTTATTAATAAGGGAAATAATTCCACTAATGAACCCTGACAAGGCACACCTGTGAAGGTAAAACCATTTCAGGTGACTACCTCATGAAGCTCATTGAGAGAACAGAGTTATCAAAAAAAGCAAAGGGTGGCTACTTTGAAGAATCTAAAATATAAGACATGTTTTCAGTTATTTCACACTTTTTTGTTAAGTACATAATTCCATATGTGTTCATTCATAGTTTTGATGCCTTCAGTGAGAATCTACAATGTAAATAGTCATGAAAATAAAGAAACACATTGAATGAGAAGGTGTGTCCAAACTTTTGGCCTGTACTGTATACCTACGCTCTCCGTCTCTGTAAGATTGGGAATGATTGAGATTTCTCTCGGCACAGCTACCAGAAGACTTCACACTTTCAGACAGGTTGCTCACGTCACATCTACGTTGTCTCTCTCAGTTGGAGGCTGCTCAGTAACGCTCAGCCAGCACCGGGAAAGAGACTTCTAACATCCTTCACTGGTCTCGTACAGAGACACGGGGTCTGTTGGTCCAGTTTATATACTTCAATGGGTTCGGCGAAGTGCTGCAAATGCAGAAGTCCCTTAAACCTGCATTCTATCTGACTTCCAGCAGGGGGCGACACGTGCGGTTGCAAAAGGAGTTTGGTTTCTGTGGAAGTCTATGAGAAAGTGACCCACTTCTCACTTGATTTATTACCTCAGTAAACATTTTCATGATGAGTTTATGGTCTCAATCGCTAGTTTTAAGTCTTCTGCAACACAGAATGGTGTTCATTTTTTTGAATTATGGTATCGTTGATTTTAAAATCGGCGATAAAGCAGGGGGTGCTTTAGCTATGATATGATTGACATGTCCGCGGCCTGTCTTAAATGTAGTATAACTATGGGACAAAGATATATTTAAAACCTAGCAAAGCTAAATCTTACCTTGAATTATGTAGGCTAGCTTTCAGCAGCAGTAGCATCCAGATTGGCAGTGAAAGTGTGTAACGTAACGTAGAGTGTAAGCACCGCTGCCAACTCTCAGCTAACGGTACAGTCAGATAGCGCCCGACAGACTATGGCTCCTCCCTCTCTCCTCCCTCTCTCCTCCCTCTCTCCTCCCTCTCTCCTCCCTCTCTCCTCCCTCTCGTCTAAAATCGTCACATCCCCGACCACGATGGCTGCGCTCGTTAACGGCAAACTCGACGACTCTTAGCAGATCTCCACAAACCAACGTGCAACGTCACACATGCTCGGTCCATATATCAGTCCCTCCAGAAAAATGTGATTATGCGATCGCATAATTCAACGCATAATCAGCCAAAGTCTGCATATTTATACAGGGGGCGCATTTTTTCCAAATATATACAGTGCATTTTCGCCGCATAAATTACCGCGCAAAATATGCGGGGCTTTGCATGATTTCATAATCCCCTCATTTTCGTTGCAAAAAAGTCCCATAATATACCTTAGCAGAAAGTTGAAAAATGTTGGGTTTACTTCACACAAGAGCAGCCATTTTCCCCTGTTGCCATGGGAACGTTATGAAGTGACGTAATCACACGATGTGAACATAATCAAAAAGCAGGGTGTTGGGGGGGGAATCCTTGTTTTTTCTCTTTTTCATCAAACTGCAGTTTTTGCAAGTTCCCGCAATTTCATCGCATAAAATTGCATAAATATCATATATAGCATATTCCATCGCATTTTTTAAGAAAATGTGCCGCATAATCAAGGATTTTTGCCCCGCAACAATCACAAAAAAACTCTGCATTTTTCTGGAAGGACTGATTAATATTAACAGTCTATGCAATTAATAGTAAAAAGTCCCAAATTAATGTGAGTTAAAGTGTCATTTTCAAACCAAAATTAGACCCTGTTTTCAGAATCAGAATTAGCTTTCTTGTCCAAGCATGTGAACACATATAATTAATAATTAATTTGACTCCAGTTTGACCTTGTTCTCAGTGTAATAGATGGAAATAGACGTATAGCAAAAAAACAAGGACAACAAATAGATAAAAAAAATAAAATAAATAAATATAAAAAGCAACAATGACCAACAAAGTATATCTGTATATAAGTCAAGATTTGTAGATTGTAAACAAATACAAATAGTGCAAAGTAGCAAATATTATATGGGCAATGTAATAGATTACTTTATATACATCAATCATGTGCAGTTTATATGCATGTATACATGTCTATATACAGTATATACAGCGTGTATGATTTATAGATGGATGATAATGTGTATTTAAAACTGTAAATATATATTTTGCATGTAAGTGTGTTTGGTTTTTAATTTATAATTTTAATTTTGAGCTTTTGGGCTACTTTGCTTCTTGTCTTGCTTCATAATAATAATAATAATAATAATAATAATAATACATTTATTTTTTATAGCGCTTTTCTAGACCTTCAAAGACGCTTTACAGTTTTGGTTACATATACTTTACACAACAACTCAGACTAGTGGGGGAAAAAAATCCAAAATGCACATTTAGGTGTTTATTTTACTACAGTTTGTCTATTTGTGTCTGTCGATTTCTTCTAAATTCACCAAAACTTTGCATTAGATGATGCCTAGTCTCGCAAAGGTCTCGCGTTCTTCCTCCGCAGCGCTGTGGAGGAAGGTCTGGCACAGCATTGCTTTCACGTACGTTATACAGGACAGTCTCTCCAAAGTTAAACACATATCACAGCATGGTCTCAGTGCACAAGCATGGTGGGATATCAAATAGAAACGCTAACAGACAAGCTAAATATAAGTATAGACATAGGCGTAATTTACGAGGGGTGATTACAACAACTCCCTCCCCAACAATCAAAACTGGGCTTTTTCCGAAATTGTTTCTTTCTTTTTGAATGTTTTTGCTGCTTTTTCTGACGTATTTGTCGCATTTTCTATGGTTGTTTATGTTTTCTATTTGTATTTCAATTTGCTTTTATTGTGACTTCTTGTGTTGTATTGCATTTTATTGTGAAGCACTTTGTGATTTGTATCTGTTAAAAGTTGCTATACATATAAACTTCACTTACTTACTTATTTTTTGATTTTTGGTCTCGTTTTTCGAGGATTTTTTCTGACACTTTTTTGATGTTTTTGTCGCTCGTTTTAAATACACGCGTGTCCCGGGACCTCCCTAGACAGTTGGAGATCTCAGGCCTCCCCACCAATGTTGAACCCAAAGTTGCGCCCTTGAGAATAGACAACAAATGTTCCCCTCAGCATTTAGCAATCCCTCATTGGTCCAGGAAGTGCTTTCCAAAATATATTAGACAGTCTTCAATCCCACATAATCCAGGAATGGAGTCTAAATCTAAACACAATTTTACCTCTATGTTCATAGGTGTAAAATATTAGTTTGAAAAGTAACTAAACCTGTCAGACAAATGTAGTGTGTGTGTGTGTGTGTGTGTGTGTGTGTGTGTGTGTGTGTGTGTGTGTGTGTGTGTTTTATCAGTGCCGTCCAGCTTCTCTGCTTTTTCCGTTTCCGTTTCCTTGGCAACCCAGACGGGAAACAGGAAGTGTGAGTCCGAGGAAGTACTTCTAATCTTTGTCAAGTTGTTTTATTGTTTTCTTGTGTCCAACATGTCGCTGCGTCGCCATGGAAACACCCTGGTTTCAATAGATCTACACACCCACACACACCAGCTGCCTAGCAGGCTATTAGCAGGCTACCAGTACCAGTATACTACCAGTATGCTACCAGTATACTACCAGAATGCTACCAGTATACTACCAGAATGCTACTGGCTGACTAAACAGCCCTCTGCTTAGAGGTTATCACAGGTCAACAGCTAGGTCTTAGTAGGGCTGCAATTAATCGAATTTTGATTGCGATTTCGGCTCCTAACAATCAGAAAAACGATGTAATCGAGAAAACGATTATTTTGCACGTTACGTTTTACAAGTAAACTCTTTTTTCGTCTTGTGTTCTGAAGGGGAATTCATAAAGTTCAACTGGGAAAAGTACTATTGGAAACTTCACAGTATAAGGTGTTTTCACTGTTTTTTTTTAAGTTCAATAAATGCAACATCTTTCCAAAAGTCAATGAGTAATCGTGTTAAATAATCCTGAATTCAATATTGACCAAAATAATTGGGATTACGATTTTTTTCCATAATCGAGCAGGCCCAGCTCCAAGCAGACTTTCAACCGTATGCTGCTAACTGACCAACTGACCGGACCTGTCTTTTGAGTCTGTTGCTCCCAGACTGTGGGACGTCCTGCCCCTGTCCATGCGTCTGGCAGACTCTGTTGTCTCTTTTAAAAAGGATCTGAAAACATGTTTATTTAGGAAAGCTTTTGGTTGATGGGTTTTCACTAGTGTCACTTTAATTTTACATATGTATATACATTTTATATTGTTTGTGTTACCTATTCTTTTGTACAGCACTTTGTGATTTTATCTGTGAAAAGCGCTTTATAAATAAATTTTACTTACTTACTTACTTACTTACAATAATCCAACAGCAGTCTGCTAACATGCTGCTAATAGCTAACAGCTCTCCACAGCAACAACTACAAATGCTACTACTTACTAACTGGCTGTTAACAATATGCAGCTATCTGCCTATTAAGCCGTTTTCTCATAATGAATTCTGGACAATATTTGGAGAATCAGGTTTGCATGTCCAGAGTTTCCCTGCTCGATGGTGTTTTAAGCCCCCAACGTCGACTTCAAGGCACCTAACCTGTCCATGGACCAGAGTCTGGTAGGACCAGGCTAGTGTACCAGAGTCTGGTAGGACCAGGCTAGTGTACCAGAGTTTGGTAGGACCAGGCTAGTGGACCAGAGTCTGGTAGGACCAGGCTAGTGTACCAGAGTCTGGTAGGACCAGGCTAGTGTACCAGAGTCTGGTAGGACCAGGCTAATGTACCAGAGTCTGGTAGGACCAGGCTAGACCAGGCTAGTGTACCAGAGTCTGGTAGGACCAGGCTAGTGTACCAGAGTCTGGTAGGACCAGGCTAGTGTACCAGAGTCTGGTAGGACCAGGCTAATGTACCAGAGTCTGGTAGGACCAGGCTAATGTACCAGAGTCTGGTAGGACCAGGCTAGTGTACCAGAGTCTGGTAGGACCAGGCTAATGTACCAGAGTCTGGTAGGACCAGGCTAATGTACCAGAGTCTGGTAGGACCAGGCTAGTGTACCAGAGTCTGGTAGGACCAGGCTAGTGTACCAGAGTCTGGTAGGACCAGGCTAATGTACCAGAGTCTGGTAGGACCAGGCTATGTAATTGCTGCTTGAACAAAGTAGTTGAATCTATAGTAGTGTTTTTCGAGGACAGTCTCATCCTAATCTGCTGCAGTCCCTCCATTAGATCTAATGTTTTGTACTCCTCTGAGAATAGAAACAGAAAGATGGATCAATATTTAGAACTTTACATAATACCACCAGCATAGCGGCAGTTAGAAACAAGGTTTACGTCTCTTCCAGTTGGCCTTGTTGCCATGCTAACAGATGCAACAGCTTCATATTGTGTAACGGACTGAACCTGCAATGGCCTCCACAAAATGCATCTGTGTCTGACCCAATTCTGCTTTAAACTGCAAGACAGCTCGCTCTACTCGTCTCTGTACGCCCTCCACTCCTCTTCTGACATGTTTTTTTTTTCTTCCCCTCCCTCCCCTCCCCTTCCCTCTCCCTTATATCCTGGCTTCCCCTTCCCCTTTACCTCCCACCAACCTCCTCCCTATCCTCCTCTCGCTCTTCCTCCCTTTCTACAGGATGGGCAGGGCAGTTCCCAGAATACAATCTGAAACTCTGAGACCTCTCGCTCTGTTGCAGGATTACCACACATTAACTACAGTTACACCACAGGAGACCCTTCACCGTTTACTGTAAAACTGCTTCGTCTTCTCCGGATTCTGCTCATCCTACACAATCTGAATCGGAAACTTACTTCTCCTGCTGCAGAAAGCACTCATTCTGCTACTACTCACGGGATTACAACAATCCAATCAAACCCCCGAAACAGAGACAAAGCCTGGCGCCTCAGGTTGGACCAGAACCACAAACCAGATCCAGGACAAACCAGGACAAGCCAGTCTATCTCTGTAGAGCGGATCACCGGGCCAGGACAGACCAGTAGAAATCAGTAAAGGCCACTGGAAAAGTTTGATGGGACTGCTGCCGATAGGTAAGTGCAGTTTATCTTGTCTTTATTACTGGAAGTGTTGGGGTTCCTGGAACTAAACTGGGTTGGATCCAGAACCAGTCAGTCATAGAATTAAATGAGGTGAAATAAGAGTAATGGTTCCTGTAAAAATCAGACATTTTAAGAAATGGATGACTAAGAAGAGGGGCTATTTAGAGCCTGTTAGGTTGCGACTAGTCTCTCATTGCCAGCTCTATCTCCACAGCGCTGTGGAGTAATGTCTGGCTACACCACAGATGCATTCTGGGATAGGAGGAACAAACGTTCTGGGTTGTTTGCATTTCTTTAAACCAGTGGTAATCGACGGTGGCTCTGCAAAATAGTCTCGGGAAGGAACTTGTTTTGGTGGAACATTTGCACCAAAACGGGGGGGAAAAACAGCAGTTTGGTCCTTTAAGCTTCCAGACAATCCCACTGTGAGCTCATACATGTGTACAGCCTAAGTTAAGACTTGAGACTTAAGGTTCTGCTGGTTTCTCCACCCAGTGGCGTAACGAGCCAACACCGGGCCCCTATGCAGGATTATCAAGGCTGGCCCCCCTACTACAGCACGTGATGATGGCGCAATGTCCCCGAGTAGGCTACCATGAATAGGACAGGACAGGACCATAGAGACACAGCATATAAGAGATGAGATGACAAAATCAGGAGTAGTCTACGCGCACCACAACAACAACAAAAAACACCGGTGAATGCGCACCATAACACATGAAAAATCACACTAGGGAAGTCCTTCCACGATTTCGCGGCCTTTTTTTGAGATTGTTGCGGCCCAAAATGCCTGATTTCACGGGAGCTTTTGTAAAAAATTGCGATAAAAGTTGCGATGTCTTTTGTATGTTTGTTGCAGAAGTTGCAGAAGACAGTGAAAGGTGCAAAAAAAGTTGCAATTTTTTTGTATAGTTCTTTAAAAATAAAAAGGAAACTTGTTTTGGGGAGAATAATAATTATTACTAGACTATTAATTAATTACTCTGGGCTGTGATTTCCTAGGGAACCTTACCAAAAAGGCTCAGGATGCTGCAAATGTTGGTATAATATGAAAATGGCTGGTGGATTTAAGACAAAAAATAATTTGAATTATTGAATTAATCAAATATGAACATATATGTCACTGTCAGTGGCTTTTTGATCTTTACATTG
>NC_053134.1:3434539-3559539 GCF_010015445.1 Perca fluviatilis
ATGCAGCAAAGGGCCGCAAGTCGGAGTCAAACCGGCGGCCGCTGCGTCGAGGAGTAACGCTCTGTATACGGGCGCGCGCTCTACCAACTGAGCTCCCCGAGCGCTCACATTTTCTATTTTTAAAAAACATTTTATTCTGATCAATACATTGTAAGTGACGTTGAATGAACAGTAGTGGTGTAACGGAGCCTAGTTGATCTCAATCTCCCTAAAAAGCTAACTAGGTTAGGACTTAGTATTTTTACAACTGAAATAATGAATACATTAGAGAGAAGGTAGGCTACCAATACCAGGTAGAGGTATCGGTACAAAGGTTGACCAGGAAAGCTGAGTACTCAACTTGAATGGCTGTTGAATGGAAGTAGACTGTGAACTTGTTGTCCTTTTGGGTCAAAATTGCAAATTAACTTTTTTTTGGCTCTTTTCCCAACATTTTTTGACGCTTTTTGAAATGTTTTTGTCACTTTTTTCGACTCTTTTTTTTAAATACATGGTTTATAAAACAGAATTTGTGGATTATTTTGACTGATAGTTAAGATCAGAGGATATTGAGTGGATCGCAGTGTATTTTAAATGCTATAAAATTGAAAACCCACACTTCAATGAAAGTAATTGTTGAGGGTAGATGTCGAAGAGTAGTCTTGAGGGAGTAGGACGTAAGTCTGTTAGATATCCTCAGAGTGGTGACTTGATTTAAGGTCAATTTGTGAACAGTTGTCTATTTATATTATCTGATTGTTTTGACTCCCAAGTACAATTTTACTTTATTTTCTTGAAAGTACATTTTTGTTGCTTTCCTTAATTTTGTTAATTTTTATATTATCATTCTTGCCTCCGTGGCCTTAATTGGGGAAAAAATAATAAAAATCCCATCGTTTTCCACATCGTCTCCGACTCATCCTGAGTGTTTATATCTGCTCAAGACTGCTCTTCGACATCTACCCTCAACACTTGAAATTAGCAGCATTAGCAGCAGCTGTGAGTTCATCATGTGACAGAGAAAACATGAAAGGTGGAGCAGTATGTCCTGTATGTCCCTTACACACACACACACACACACACACACACACACACACACACACACACACACACACACACACACACACACACACACACACACACACACACACAGGTGGAGCAGTATGTCCTGTATGTCCCTTAACACACACACACACACACACACACACACACACACACACACACACACAGGTGGAGCAGTATGTCCTGTATGTCCCTTAACACACACACACACACACACACACACACACACACACACACACACACACACACACACACACACACAGGTGGAGCAGTATGTCCTGTATGTCCCTTAACACACACACACACACACACACACACAGGTGGAGCAGTATGTCCTGTGTGTCCCTTACAACACACACACACACACACACACACACACACACACACACACACACACACACACACACACACACAGGTGGAGCAGTATGTCCTGTAAGTCCCTTACCTGTTAATGTATTTCAAGATGGAGCATGAATATGGAGCGTCTACCCCAGTTCATGCAAATGCAAATGTTAAATTTGAAGCCAAAAGGAATACTTGGAGTTGATGGTGGAGGTAAATATTCATGAAAAAAGGACAAGTTGGTGAACGGGACAACACAGATTTAGATAATGAACAGCTAAACTCGTTACACACTGGGCCTTTAAAGGTCAGTAAGACTTGTTGTCGTGAGGTGGAAACTCCACATCATCCGACTCCTTCCTGTTTCTCTCTTCTCCTGCCTTCTTGTCCGGCTCAGCGGGGACTTTTCTCTCACCTTTTGTGTGTCGGTGGAAGCTGATTTTTTTTTTAATCCCGAACACTTTTTCATGAGCCAAAAAAAAAAAAAAAAAAAAAAAAAAAAAAAAAAAAAAAAAAAAAAAAAAAAAAAAAAAAAAAAAAAAAAAAAAAAAAAAAAAAAAAAAAAAAAAAAAAAAAGCTGAAATCCTTGGTAGCCGGTAAACCCAGCCCTCCCCCCCTTCCTCAGAAACACACAATGCCTTTTATTAATTATAAAAAAACAAAAGGCCCCCCCCCCCCCCCTCCCCCCTCCTCAACACAAAACAAAAAAAAAACCACAAAACCCACCCACCCCCCCCCCCCCCTCCCAACAAAATAAAAAAACAAACCCCCCTTCGACTTTGCCCCCCCCCCCCCCCCCCCAAACAAAAAAAAAAAAAAAAACAAAAAACAGAGTTCAGAGTTAAAATAACTTCTGGAGTGTTCAGGAATATTTCACCCATGTTTTAACGTTAAGACATCTTTTGGATCAATATATTTTGTGTGTTTATTGAGTAAAATGTGATGGAAAACACAGGATTTTCGTATATATTTCTTTATTTGTGTATGGCAATTTCAATCCTTTTATTAATGATTATGGTTTATTGACTTACATAAACTTCAAGCTCACGTTGTACTGAGTTTGGGGATATAAAGCATTTGCAGATACTCCAGGAAATGACATCACGAGAAATACCAAGATTTCATTTGCAGGGAGTTCAAAGTGTTAAACTGAACTCCAGTTGAAATCCAGTATTCAGATCCTTTACTTAAGTAAAAGTACTAATACCACACTGTAAAAATACTCTGTTACGAGTTAAAGTCCTGCATAGAAAATGTTACTTAAAGGTCCAGTGTGTGTCCTTTTTCATGAATATTTACCTCCACCATCAACTCCAAGTATTCCTTTTGGCTTCAAATTTAACATTTGCATGAACTGTGGTAGACGCTTCATATTCATGCTCCATCTTGAAATATGTTAGCCGGTAAAGGACATACAGGAAAATACTGCTCCACCTTTGTGTATCTGTGTGTGTGTGTGTGTGTGTGTGTGTGTGTGTAAAGGACATACAGGAAAATACTGCTCCACCTTTGTGTATCTGTGTGTGTGTGTGTGTGTGTGTGTGTGTGTGTGTGTGTGTGTGTGTGTAAAGGACATACAGGAAAATACTGCTCCACCTTTGTGTATCTGTGTGTGTGTGTGTGTGTGTGTGTGTGTGTGTGTGTGTGTGTGTGTGTGTGTAAGGGACATACAGGACATACTGCTCTGCCTTTGTGTATCTGTGTTGTGTGTGTGTGTGTGTGTGTGTGTGTGTGTGTATGCGTGTGTGTGTGTGTGTGTGTGTGTGTGTGTGTGTGTGTGCTGCTGTGTGTAAGGGACATACAGGACATACTGCTCCACCTTGTGTATCTGTGTGTGTGTGTGTGTGTGTGTGTGTGTAAGGGACATACAGGACATACTGCTCCACTTTTGTGTATCTGTGTGTGTGTGTGTGTGTGTGTGTGTGTGTGTGTGTGTGTGTGTGTGTGTGTGTGTGTGTGTGTGTGTGTGTGTGTGTGTGTGTGTGTGTGTGTGTGTAAGGGACATACTGCTCCATCTTTCGTGTTTTCTCTGTCACATGATAAACTCCCAGCTGATGCTAACGCTGCTAACGGGTATCGTAGCTTCTCGGCCCAGGTGGTAAGTTAGAAGAAGGAAACATGGAGGACCACATGTATTCAAAATCCAAATTTCAGGAACAGGAGTCTTCTTCTTCTTCTTCTTCTTCTTCTTTGCCCAGAAAAAGAAAAAGGAGATTGAAAAGAGCGAGAGACCGGCTTTTTGGAGCGTGAAGGCTACCGTAGCTGTTAATACCTCCTTTTGAAGTGCGTGGTGAGAGAGAGTTGATTGTTGATATATGATCTCAACGCTAGACGGGAGAAATTCCCACACACTGGACCTTTAAGTAAAAGTCTGTAAGTATCATCAGGAAAACGTAGTTAAAGTATTAAAAGTAAAGAACAAAAAAAGTGTAAAGGATCCAACCACACACACACACACACACACACACACACCTGTGTGTTTAATGGTCTCATCATCTCAGCTGACTTGTAGTCGTTATATTGTCGGCTAGTTTACTTTAGAATCAAACATCAGATTTTATAAACTACATGTAACTAGTAACTAAAGTAACTAGTAACTAAAGCTGTAACAGATGAATGTAGCGGAGTAACTAAAGTAACTAGTAACTAAAGCTGTAACAGATGAATGTAGCGGAGTAAAAAGTACAATATTTCTCTCTGAAATGTAGTGGAGTAGAAGTAGAAAGTGACATGAAAAGAAAAGACTCAAGCAAAGTACAAGTAGCTCAACATGTGTACCTAAGTACAGTACTGGAGTAAATGTACTTAGTTACATTCCACTGCTAGTTGGTTCATTTTTCATGAGCAAAAAAAGAGTAAATTATTGATATCGAGAGATGTTTTGGGGGGGGGATTAGATATTTGAATTACACCCACTTAAATCTGAATGGTAGCTATCAGAGAGAGAGTGATTTGAAGCTAAGACAGCTTCCCATTAGGAGACACAGTGTGGGCAAACCCACCTTTGAGTCTTATTTCCAGAAGAAGATCGTAGCTGCCGCTGTTGTTCAGGCTGCGTGGGAGGACCGCGCGGCTTCTGCTCAGGACAAAAACGGGAAATGATCAAAACCGGTGACCCCCGAGTTATTTCAGGACGACGCCTCCCGCTTTGCTCAATCGAACAAGAATTTCAACTCTCTGCAAAGACAATGATGTGGAGCCAAAAATCCTGAAACATCCGGGATCGGATCAGCGCTGAAGGAAACCTGAGGAGACCTTGCATAACTGAGCTCTCTGCAGAGAACAATGGAGGCAAAACAACCGCTGCGAGCAACACAAAAGCTGCTCCTGCTTCCCACTGAGTGTTACCTGAAGGAGCCATTCACATTTACAACAGCAGGCATAAAGACATCTAGAGAGCCTGCATGTTTCCATCCCAGAAATAGGCTTTGCGCTGGAAAAAAACAAAATAGGCCAAGGAATAGAAGGTGGTTTTGCTTGTAATAAGTAAAAAGAATCTGCCAATGGAATAAGTAAATATTCACTTGGTACGATTCCTTGAAATAAGAAATGATATTCAAACAAGATCTTTTTTGTTAGAAATAACACAGCAGCTTAAAATACCTAAAGAAATGTCAAAAAAAAGCTTGCTTTATCTGAGATATATATACGGCTCAAAAACAAGATGTTTTAAGACTCTTTCGCTTAACCCTTGAGTTGTCTTCCCCCTGACCATGAACTTGTTGTCTTTCGGGGTCATAATTGAAATTAATCTTATTTCGGGAGTTTTTCCTAACGTTTTTGTCCCTTTTTTCGATGCTTTTGACCCTTTTTAAAACTTTTTTTTAACGTTTTATTTTTATTCATGGTCAATCAACCTAATTTACATGACATTATACAATTTTTTTTAAGTTAAAAAAAGCAGAAATTATTAATTATTTTGAATTTTGACTATTAGTTAAGACCAGAGCATGTTGAGTGGATCACAGACTATCAAAGTTTAGTCAGGACACGGGTTTGAAACCATTTAAATGTTTTTGTAAATGCTATGAAATAGAATAAAACACACAAAATTTTATGTAAATAATCATTATTTTTTTTAAATGTTGTATGGGTTCTATACAACGTGCAGCCATGTTATTTTTGGGCAATTTGGTTGAAAGAAACCCATCTTTCTGATATTAAAACATTTGAAAATGGGTCAAAATTGACCTGAGGACAACACAATGGTTAACAAGATATGTAAGATGCATTGTCTAAAAGCAAGTCCCTAAATCTCCCTGAAATATCATTGGTTAGGTGATTGTGTCTTATCTCAAACTCAAGGCCCGTGGGCCAATTCTGGCCCCTTGCAAATTTTGATCTGGTTCCCATCTCATGTTAGGTTCCCAATAAATTTCGGCCCGCCTAGTTTTTGTCACTTTTTACAAAGTTTTTGGCGCTTTTGTCAACGTTTCTGGCGGTTATTATGATGTTTTTTTTATGCTTTTTTTCAATATTTCTGTTGCTTTTTTCAACATTTTGGGCACCTTTTCTGATGTTTTTGGCATGTTCTTACCAAGCTGTGAGTGAGAAGACTATATGAGACTTGGAATAATACAGTCATCGATATTTGACTTTTTCGATTAAATAAAAGCAATAAACTACACGTCTAGCCCTTGATGTGATTCACATTTTCCAGTGTGGCCCTCTGGGAAACTGAGTTTGACACCCCTGTCTTATATTAAGTGTTATTAGATATTTTGACTAGAAGTTAGACGAGTAAACTTTGGTAAGATTTAGCTTTTTCACAGGATTGCACATGGCAGAAATGTTGTGCTCACTGAGGTGTGAAAGGATTGTCAGAAAAGAGTGTGAAGTGTAGGACGAGTAGAAGGAGATTGAAAGAAAAGGAGGAAGGAAACTTAAAAAGGAAGAAGGAAGGACCAAGAAAAGGATGGACCATAAAACGGAGGGTAGTGGGGCTTCCTGGTGGGTGAGGGGTTAAGGGCTGTTGCTGCCCCCCTCCCTCTGGAAGTCTCTACCCCAACACCTTAGGCTATGTTCACACTTGGCATTTTTTTTATAAGCTGCCGGCGTCTGTTTTACATTATAATCCTACGGAGTAAACCGTGTTTTCTAAAAAGTCCTGAGAGCTTTTTTAAACGTCACCGCCGACTTCTTTTTTGCAGCTCGGAGCGTCTTTTAGAAGTTGAAGAAAGTTCAACTTTTCTGGGAAAAAACCTGCCCTAAGTCAAGCGCTTTTTGACAGTCGACCAATGACAAGCGGAGTAGCCAGAGCTGTCGTTCCCATAACAACAAGAAAACATGGAGTCGGTGCTCAGCGAGTTATACGCAAGGGGGTAAGCTTCGCTTCAGAACTCGAACCTCCTGTGGCGCCATTTTGATGCTACCAAGCCATCACCTCCCGTTAGCATCCCATTGACTCCCATTCATTCTGACGTCACTTTGACAGAGAATAACTTTACATCTGAAGCGTTTAAAGACTCTATTTGTCCGTTGTTTATTTCTAAAGAAACACGACAACGTATAAAAGGCTCCATTACCTTGTACCTCACGTTATGGCTCCGTAGCAGACGCTTTTATAACAATAGGCTAACGATTGGGTCATAACCACGAGACTTACTGTCACACAGTAGAGGAATTACCGTATAGTACAGGAGAAGCTCACAGGCAGTTTGGACTTCCATTAGCTGTTTAGGTTTAATGACTAATGTTAACTAGCATGTTAGTGATCAGTAGTTAGCCTGTGCCTATGTTATCTCCTTACATATACCTACGCTCTCCGTCTCTGTAAGATTGGGAATGATTGAGATTTCTCTCGGCACAGCTACCAGAAGACTTCACACTTTCAGACAGGTTGCTCACATCACATCTACGTTGTCTCTCTCAGTTGGAGGCTGCTCAGTAACGCTCAGCGACTTCTAATATCCTTCACTGGTCTCCGTCCAGAGACACGGGATCTGTTGGTCCATTCTTATATATACTGTCTTCTCTTAATACATCCATGGGTATGACCAGGTGCTCCCTGTTCAGGGAACTCACTCTGTTTTATCTAACATTAACACCTCTCTCTCTCTCTCTCTCTCTCTCTCTCTGTTCGCTCGCTCCACCATTTTACAATTATTATTTTTTTTATGCTATAAAATTGAATAAAACACCCGATTTCAATAAATAATGAATAAAAGCGTTATGTGGAGGCAGGGAATAGTGGGCCCAAACGCAGAGACGAGGCAGGCAGGCAGGAGATGGTTGGAGCTGAGGGATTTATTAATAACAAAAAGCGGCAGCACAGAGACTGCAAAAACACGGGGAGAAAATCACAAGGAAAAACTCACCAAAGAACGCAGGGAAGAATCCAAAAAGACACTTGTCAGGATAAAGGACACGAACAGACACAAACGGATGCAAAGTAACAGGACACGGACTCAAAACGATCTGACAACAGACAAAGGAAACACAGAGGTTAAATAAACTAGGTAAGGAGGAAACACGGGACAGGTGACACCAGGGCTGGGGAACAGGTGGAGCGCATCAGACAATCACACAGGAAGCAGAACTAGACACGACAAGACAGAAAACCAGACTATCAAAATAAAACAGGACACAGAAACACACAATTCAAACAGGGAACAGAAATATACACAACAAAAAACACAGTCCACAGAATACCCAAAACAGGATAAATCTCCAAGACCGGGAACAGAAAAATATGGAATAAACATACAAAACAGAAAACAGCAACAGAAATATACAAACAGGCATCCGAAATGTCCATAACCGCAACAAAAGGTAACAAACTAATCATTTATTTTACTTGTGGAGAGCGTTGTTAGTTATTTACTTTTCTTACAAAATCTTAAATTCGCTGAAGAATTGTGTTCTACGTCTTAAGTAATGTTAAACCGGTCAAAATGTTCTCATTGTAAGGCTCCCACAGCGCTTTGCAATGTTTCTTTTAATTCTGTGGTGTTGTAGTTCTTTCTTTTGTAGTCCAAATATAATTCGCTACATTACGACTACACATAAGACCAACATAAAACTTATATTGCGGCCGAGCGCGAGGCTGCACGACTCTCTTTAGCTGTGCAGAAATGCAAGTTTAGCGATGTTTCCCGGACTCTGATATTGACTTTTGTTGTTGTTGATTGATGTTGTGGTATAGGTCTTAAATTTAATTTATAATGGTCTTAAAAAGGTCTTAAAAAAGTCTTAAATCTGACTTGGTGAAACCTGCAGAAACCCTAAATATAGAAACTTTGAAAATGGGTCTCATTTGCCCCGAGGATAAGAGGAGGGTTAATGCACCGGTCAAACAGACTTCATAAAAATACCACAAATGAAAATGTGTAGTGTGAGCTAAAGCAATGTATGACATTAATTAGCCAGACCTTCCTCCACAGCGCTTCGGAGGAAGGTCTGGCTAGTCCACACAGCATTCCTGGCATTGAAGAAAAACGTGCTCTCGTTTATTGGCATTTCTTTAAACCAATCACAATCGTCTAGGGCGTGGCTAAGCTCCGGGTGGAGCCACGGTGCCTCTGCTAAATAGTCTCGGTAAGGAACTTGTTTTGGTGGAACATGTGTACGTTCAAAAGTAGTTTTAGTCGTGCAACAGAAAGCTCAGATTGGACAGATAGTCTAGCTAGCTGTCTGGATTTACCCTGCAGAGATCTGAGGAGCAGTTAATCAGAGTCCTCATACATCCTCCAAAGTTTAAAACGCAAAGAAAGAGGAAGGTAACGGAAATCCAGCCCGAAATAATCGTCACTATAGACTAGAGATTAATAAAATCATGCAGTGTGCGAGAGGTTAGTTTTTGCAGTAGAGCGTAAACGATGGGGAAAACCATCATTGAGAAACTCGTGTGTAATCGAGCTCTTTCACAACAGTGTGTGTGTCACAGAATTACATTTGAACAGCTGTCAGAGATTTGGCTCCTCTTTTTGTCTCGAATCCATCAAATAGATTTAAAAAGGCTTTTATTCCGGGCATCGATGCACGAAAACAGAAAAATGTGTTTTTCCTCTTCTGTAGTTTCCTTTTGTCACCTCAAATGAGACTTTTTTCAGTTCAAAACCTCAGAACAGGTGAAGATAAGAAGACACCCACACAAGAAGAAAAACACTCTCAACCGCTCTAGGGTTGTTCAAAAGTGCTTTGTCAGTTTTGCAGTGGTTGTTGGCTCGTTTAAACCAATTCAGAGGGAGGTTTTGGGGGGTCTAAACCTGCTATTTAGAATGTTTAAAAACCATAGAAAGCATTATTATTAGGCTATATTTACATTGTCACGTTTTGGTTTAAAAATGAATATCTTTTGCTATGTTTACACCTCTCATTCCCCCTGCTCTGGAGTTTTTCTGCTAAACCGGAGACATTTAAAAACACTTCTGAACTAGCCTGACAAGCCAGACCCACATCCAGATGTTGAGGTCTGGGAGCTCACCATTGGTCAGGGCTCAATCTGAGGGGCGGGATAAACGGTTGTCTTTCAAATTCTCTCTGCACGCAATAGGATAGGGCTCCAACCAATCAGAGCAACCGCTAGTCGATAGATTCAACTTTAAACTCCGAACACATCTTCCCTTTTTTAAGAATGACTTCAGTGCCGTTCTTTGTTCTTTTCTCAAAGAAAAGCTGAACTCCAAGTCTTCCAGAAGACCGCTGTTCATCAGCAGCAGCAGCAGCCATAAGCCCCGCCCACCGACTCTATACACGATGTGATTGGCCAGAGTTGCTAGACTGACCCTGGCTGCAAATTACATTTGCTGCCGCTACGGTGCGTCTAGATTTCTAGGCTACTTCTGACCCCGTTTTGGTTTGGAATCTGCTATCATTGTGTTGCAAACAACATAAATATTTATTAATTTAACTTATTTTTTAAAAGTGCTGTAGTACAACTAGCAGGAGACAAGTTATAATTGAGGTAAGTTTGGAGACACTACCTTATTTAATCATTAAATTAATAAATATTTTTGTTGTATCTCTTTTCGGTGTTGTAATTTGTAGACGGTCCCTAAGCACTCGTCTTACTGCCGGTAGCAGCAGAGAGCAGAAGTGTTATTTAAATAAACTTCTGGTGTACTTACAAACTTTCCAATGCATTGTTTTATGAGTACCTATTTGTACTAGTGTAGAAGTTTGGTATCATTTCGGGCATTATTAGTGGGGTAATGTACAAGATACACTCTTGGATCCATTAGCGCCTGCGCTAAGCTATTCAGCTGATAACCCTAACTCGCCCAATGTTAGATCCAGGTGAAAAAAGCTTCTGGGGGGGTGTTTGGCTCGAAGTACCATCACTTTAAACAGAGATTACTTCTTCTACTGGAGCTAAAAACACTTGTGTGCACGGAGATTGCTTTTGGCTCAAAACTCTGCTTAAAAACCAAAACGTAGCGGTGTAAATGTAGCCTCAGTCGATGATGGTTTTTTATCAGGACCTTGTTGCTGTTCAGTGTTTCTCTGTCTCTCAGAACAGAATAGATTTTGTTTCAGAGTTTTAAATGGCAGGAAGGTGAAGCGAGCCTCTGATTGGTGCATCTGAAGTGATTTCTGAAGTGGAAACGATTGAAGGCTGAAAATCAAACCCAACAACTCAAGAGTTGATTGCAGAGGCAGGAAGTGGACAGAGATGAGTCATTTGGACATTCATACATGCTTCGGATCTGAAGCTGCAGCCTTATTATTTCCACAAGCACAGATACAGTTTGGTATTATTACATAAGCAGGGTTTTCCCTGAGTTTTTAGAGCGCTTAAGCCCTATGTTGACCTGGTATTTATATCCGATCTGAGAGATCCGATCACAGGTGGACAGCTCCAAGTAAAGGCTTGAGATCCGATCACTCAGACCACATTCGGAGGTGTCCTGGGCCACATTTAGGACATTAGTTCCACCAAAAGATGATTTTCTCTTCTTAATTTAACTTAAAATAATAGATGCCAGAAGAAGTAAAAGCATCCAGTTTTTCTTCACAAAGATTTGAAATAAATCAGGAAAAATATTGAATTTAAAGCAGCTGACTAAGTTTTGTCTTCTTTTCTGTAAATAATCTCTTGCGGTGCAAGATTTTGTCACACTTTGGAGGAACCACTGACTTAAATAAGTTGGCTTTTTTTTGTACTGTAGACTCAACAATGAATTGATTATTTAAAAAATAGATGTTGAACAGAAATTGGGCTTTAAAGAGACACGTGTGACTCGACATGAAATACAGCAGGAGCCTCGTAATTCTCGAAACACAGCGACTGTTTGTATGAATGTTTGTAGCTGACCTTCACCCAGTGCATGCTGGGATACTCTGCGGCCTGTTGGAATGAATTAGTCTGTAATTTCTTGAAATCTCCTCCTCTTACATTTGAAATGTTGTCATGTCGTCGTGTGTGCCGAGGATTCCTCCGCAGGGCGAGATGTTGGCGCCGAGTATCGCTGCAGTTACCGGGCTTTTACTGTTGGAAACGAAAGGAAGTAATTCATGTCGTGAGCTGCTTCTCTGCTTATTTCAGCGGGCTGTAGGGCTGCATGATATGAGCAGATATGAGATAACGTTGTCGAATATCGCGATAACGATATTACTTGCGATAAATAAACAGATTAAAGTGTTCTCAGTTCTGCTGCTTTCAGTTTTTCGCTAAAATACAACAATTTTTGTGTTGCTTGTTGTATTAAAGTGCCCATATTATGAAAAAAAACACTTTTTTCTGCTGATTTGGGGTGTTATTTTGTGTCTCTGGTGCTTCCACATGCATACAAACTTTGAAATAAATCCATCCATGGTGTTCTGAGTGAGATCCGGTTTCTGAATGTGTCCTGCCTTCAGTCTCCTGGTGAGCGTCACAAGCCGAAACGAGCTGGCTAACCGCAACCGTTAGCTCGTAGCGTTAATGCTAACGCTAGCATGCTACCTCGTTCTCAATAGCAAAGCGCTGCTGCAACACACACACGTTCACCATAATCTCCAAAAGAACTACTTCCATGTGCTCCCTGGTTTAGAAGAAGTCTCCCAGCTAATCCTGCCTTGGAACTGACCAAAGTTGGAGAAACAGCCTTTCTTTTACTGTCTCTAGAGTTAGCTAGCTGACATGATCTACATCTGAGCTACTGAGCATGTGCGAGTGCAATCAAAAATAGCACAGAAGAAGAAAAGAGGTCTCACTCTGTAGCTAAAACAGAGACCAGGTGAAAAGAGGATCTGCAGCAGTGAGAGAGAGCTGTGCAGTACAACAAAAATATGGTGTTTTTTGAAAATTAAACCATGTAAACCTATTCTGGTACAACCTTAAAATACAGTTATGAACCTGAAAATGAGCAGAATATGGGCGCTTTAAAAACAAATGAAAGGAAATCATTTCCAACTTTATTTTATTGAACAAATTGAACATGAAATTGAATATAAAAGGCAGCACTAAAAACAAGAACGACACTTACATTTTAAAGGGCAGTTTTCTACTGATATAACACAAAAATCTCTGTCTTTCATTGCGCCAGTTGAAATCGTGATGACGATTTAAAAAAAAAACGATACACTGTGCAGCGGGCTGTGAAAACCATCTTCCTGAGATCTAAAATGTCTTTGAGATGTGGACTTTAAATGGTCTTGGTGGGTAAATGCAGCTGAGAGCGGGCACTGCTTTGAAAAACTCTCTGTTGGTGCCTTCAAGGACACTCCGACATCGGAGTCTTGAGAGGCGACCGCTCAGCAGCAACACGCACTTGAAACATAAGAGAAAGAGACATTTCCAAAACTAAAATGTAGAGTGTCGAGGACAGATCAAAGCAGGACTTACATACTAGAGCCGCAAAGATTAATCGATTAGTAGTACTAATAAATTAATCGGCAGCTATTTTAATAATTGACTAATTAGTTAAAGTTCTCTGATGTCAGCGTGTTAAATGTGAATATTTTCTAGTTTCTTCTCTCCTCTGGGACATTAAACTGAATATCTTTGAGTTGTGGACAAAACAAGACATATTTTCTAGTTTCTTCCTTCCTTCTCGTTCCGTCCTTACGATACGATATCATCACGATACTAATGTCACGATACGATATTATTGCGATTTTCCCAATTTCAAATGATGTCCCCAAAAGGAAACTTTGTCAACATCTGTTTTATCGAAAAAGATACATTTCTCTGTTTGTTCATCTCACTTCAATCATATTGCTGCAAAATGGGATCATCAAGCAGACAGACTGACCTACACATATATAATAATAGATCCATACTTGGCGTCTGTGTATCGATACAGTATTGCCACGGAAAATATCGCGATACTATGCTGTATTGATTTTTTCCCCCAGCCCTATTGATGTGTGGCCAAATCAAGACATTACTTTGATTTTTGGAAAAATAGTTGACTGAAATGTGTTTCTGAAAGCATTTTATATGAGAAATAAGCTGCAGTTGCTGAATCTGTCTTCATTTCAGATCGAGTTAGTTTAAAAGCTTTTCGCGGGGCGGCCTCTGGCTCACCCAGTGGGAGCGTTCGCTGCAGCGGCGCTGGTTCGAATCCGACCTGCTGCCCTTTGCTGCGTGTCATCCCCCATCTCTCTCCCCCTTCAGACTGGTCTCATGAAGTGGTGTATGTACGACACGCCAATTCGTATATATGCTGTTTTGGCGTGTTATGAAGACGCATAATCGCTTTTTAGCGTGTTTATCAACGCAATTCGCCCGCCATTGAACCACATTACGAGTAAATTTTTCGCCGTAGCGAGTAGTATAAAGGGACGTACAGTACAGGCCAAAAGTTTGGACACACCTTCTCATTCAATGCGTTTCCTTTTTATTTTCATGACTATTTACATTGTAGATTCTCACTGAAGGCATCAAATAAGTATGAATGAACACATATGGAATTATGTACTTAACAAAAAGTGTGAAATAACTGAAAACATGTATTATATTTTAGATTCTTCAAAGTAGCCACCCTTTGCTTTTTATTAATAAAGGGAAATAATTCCACTAATGAACCCTGACAAAGCACACCTGTGAAGGTAAAACCATTTCAGGTGACTACCTCATGAAGCTCATTGAGAGAACACCAAGGGTTTGCAGAGTTATCAAAAAAGCAAAGGGTGGCTACTTTGAAGAATCTAAAATATAAGACATGTTTTCAGTTATTTCACACTTTTTTGTTAAGTACATAATTCCATATGTGTTCATTCATAGTTTTGATGCCTTCAGTGAGAATCTACAATGTAAATAGTCATGAAAATAAAAAGGAAACACATTGAATGAGAAGGTGTGTCCAAACTTTTGGCCTGTACTGTAGGTCCGTGTAAGGAGGTTGGACTTTCAGCCAGGAGAGCCGGGATCGCGTCCCGTGTGTGACGATTTTCAGCTGTTTTTTTAAATTATTTTTGTATGTTTTTTTAAGCCTTCCCCCAATGTTTCTTTCCTAAACCCTACCGTTTGTTTTCCTAAGCGTGTTTTTTAGGGGTGGGAATCAGCAGAGGCCTCACGATACGATATCATCCCGATACCTGTGTCACGATATGATATTATTGCGATTTTAAACATATTGCAATATTCTGCAATATATTGCAATTTGTTACCTTTCTTCCCAACTTCAAATTTTTCCCAATTTCAAATGATGTCCCTAAAGGAAAATTTTGTCAACATCTGTATTATCTAAAAATATGCATTTCTCTCTTTGTTCATCTCACTTCAATTGTATTGCTGCAAAATGGGATCATCAAGCAGACAGACTGACCAACACATATGTCATAAAAGATCCATACTTGGCGTCTGTGTATCGATACAGTATTGCCACGAAAAATATCGCGATACTATGCTGTATCGATTTTTTTCCCCCACCCCTACTGTTTTTGTCGTTATTTTCCGTGTTTTTGTCGCTTTTTTGTGTTACTAAAGCCTTTCCCTGTGTTCTTTTTCTTTTCTTTTTTTACACGTGAGAGACATTGTTCTCGCGATAGTACGTCACGTTCTCACGATAACACGCAACGTGGCGACGCCACGTGTTGTGTATGTTTACATCCGCTGTATAACAGCATAGACATACACGTGGATAGCTCCAAAATGCGTTCAGATAACACGCCACTTGGCTTAAGGAAAGTGGCGTGTATGTTTACGCAAAGTCATGATGCCACTTTACCCCTTTCATGTCTATTCACTTTCAAGTAAAGAGAAAAGCCCCCAAAAAATTATAAAAAAAAAAGATTTTCGCCCTGATTTGCATAAAGTAGCCTGGATTCAACTTTATGTAAATGAGGAGCGGGCAACTCGACACCATTGCCTGGCTGCTCTCATAGACAATGAATGGAAAGCGTGGAAATGACGCTGCCAGTGCACACTGACTTCTTCAGCTGATAACTGTCAGTTTAAAAGATTTTCGTGAGTTTTCGAAAGGCGCCGGGCCGAGCTAGACGCCCCTGATTTGCATAAAGTAGCCTGGACCTTAACTTTTTCTATACCATTACCAGAATTTCTTTAATCAAGGACAGCCCTTTTAACGTGAGTGGATCTGTGCAGTGCAGCTCAGCTCTGCAGACAAATCTGTGAGACGCCCTGCACATCTGAACTGTTTCTGAACCCCTTTCAATCCATTAAATATTGAACTGATATCGGAAATGAATCGCCTAATTGTGGCTTTTTTTTCAAATGCAGATTCCCCTCATCATCAAAGAGAGACAAGAAAAAGACAGAGAGAGAGACAGAGAGAGATAAAGTAAGTGAGAGACAGACACAGAGAGAGACAGAGAGAGTAAGAGAGAGAGACTGAGAGAGTGAGAGAGAGTGAGAGAGTCAGAGAGAGAGAGAGTAGAGTGAGGTGACAGAGAGTGAGAGAGAGAGAGTGAGAGGTGACAGAGAGGTGAGAGAGAAGCCGAGAGAGGTAAAAGAGAGGTGGGAGAAGAGAGAGAGAGAGAGAGAGACAGAGAGAGTAAGAGAGAGAGTGAGAGAGAGAGAGAGAGAGAGAGAGAGAGTGAGGAGAGAGAGACACAGAGAGACAGAGAGAGTAAGCGAGAGAGAGACTGAGAATGAGAGAGAGAGAGAGTAAGAGAAAGAGAGAGAGTGAGAGAGAAAAATATGACAGAGTGAGAGAGAGAGAGAGAGAGAGGAAAAAGACAGAGTGAGAGAGAGAGAGAGGAAAAAGACAGAGAGAGAGAGAGAGAGTCAGCAGGTAGGGTGGTTGTTTTAAACGGGAACTGCGAAAATTGTTCAACTGCGTTTCCATAGCAACAGCGAGCATGTAGATCAGGGGGCTTTTTATAAAACACACACACACACACGCACACACACACACACACACACACACACACACACACACACACACACACAGAGTGACACTGTGAGATTAGCACAGGATTCCCTGCTATTCCAGTTTCTATGACAACTCACAACTCATCGTCCCCGTCTCCCTCCGTCTCTTTCCATCCTCAGCTTGTGATTGGACGCAGCCGCTCAGTTCTGACTCCAGCTCCGCTCAGCAGCCCTGAATGGTAATCAGCTGTTAATTAGCACCAATGATGATTAATACGGATGATAATTAAATACGTGATAATGTCTTGTTCTGATTAGAAAATAACAGCAGCGACAGACAGCCGAGGGTGTCGGTAAGAGCAGAGAGTGTCGAGAGTTAATGTGGGTCGCCAGGGACACTGAACTTTATATCTGACACTCACCTCTCCACTATGGAGTCCGGATTGGGCCCAATTTTTCTGTCCCAGCCCGACAGAGCCGTGACCGAGCCCAACAGGCATTAAAGTGCCCATATTATGGAAAAAAAAAACATTTTTGGTGTGTTATTTTGTGTCTCTGGTGCTTCCACACGCATACAAACTTTGAAAAAACTCCATCCATGGTGTTCTGAGTGAGATACGGTTTCTGAATGTGTCCTGCTTTCAGTCTCCTGGTGAGCTGGTCAAAATCGGCTCGGCTTGTGACGTCACAAGCCCGAAACGAGCTGGCTAACCGCAACCGTTAGCTCGTAGCGTTAGCATGCTAACACTAACGCTAGCATGCTACCTCGTTCTCAATAGCAAAGCGCTGCTACAACACACACAAGTTCACCGTAATCTCCAACAGAACTACTTCCATGTGCTCCCTGGTTTAGAAGAAGTCTCCCAGCTGATCCTGCCTTGGAACTGACCAAAGTTGGAGAAACAGCCTTTCTATTACTGTCTATGGAGCTAGCTGACATGACCTACGATCTGAGCTACTGAGCATGTGCGAGTGCAATCAAAAATAGCACAGAAGAAGAAAAGAGGTCTCACTCTGTAGCTAAAACAGAAACCAGGTGAAAAGAGGATCTGCAGCAGTGAGAGAGAGCTGTGCAGAACAACAAAAATATGGTGTTTTTAGAAAATTAAACCATGTAAACCTATTCTGGTACAACCTTAAAATACAGTTATGAACCCGAAGATGAGCAGAATATGGGCGCTTTAAAAGATATTTCTGTCCGAGCCGAGCCCGACACGGTTAAAATCTCATTTTATTTCTCATCCTAATGACACATGTACGTGTGTGTTTGTGTGGAAAGCTTTTATTAAAGCAGCTGTAGGAAGGCTTTCGGAAATGTCAACAGATGAGGTCATCGGCGCACACGGGACAACAAGCGCACGTTAATAAGCTGTTAAAATGTTCAACGTGTTAACCTCTCCTGCTCGCTTCGCTTCCGACCGTGGTCAGAGAACCAGGGGAGACGTTATAGACGAATAACGTCGGGGTTAAAATCCCATTTCTGGCGAGCAAATGAATGAACTCGGCTTTCAGTCCGACACCACACACACACACACACACACACTGGGTACACAACTTCAACTTATTCCACCAACTCTGCTCTGGTTGCATACAACATGTCTGCTTCCTCTTTCTCTATCTCTCTTCTGACCACTTTCCACACACACACACACACACATACACACACACACAGACACACATACACACACACACAGACAGACACATAGACACACACACAGGTTTTTATTCCAGTGCATTTTTTGTTAACAGAGACTGAGAGTCCATTTTATTTATTGTTTTTGGTGGTTTTGTTCATGTATTGTGGATATTTAAAATGTCTTCCAGTTCCAGTGTTCAATATTCTTTAGAAATAAAAGATTATTGATCTTTGAAAAGGTATACCTGCGTTATTATTATGCCATTATCGTTATATTAGATGAAAATGGTCTCACAACGACAATATTATCGTTTATTGATAATAATTTCTGGGACAGTTTATCGTCCAGCAAAATTAGTTATCGTGACAGGCCTGCTATCAATTATTGTGCCAAGGTACTTATATTCTTGTACTGTCTCAACAGGTTGGCCATCAATGATAGTGGGGGGAAGAGGGGGGCCACCGTTTGGCCCCCCAGTGGCTAGAAATGGTGATAGGTGTAAACCGAGCCCTGGGTATCCTGCTCTGCCTTTAAGAAAATGAAAGCTCAGATGGACCAATCAGGAATCTTCTCCTTATTAGGTCATAAGGAGGAAGGTTACCTCCCCTTTCTCTGCTTTGCCCGCCCAGAGAATTTGGCCCACCCCATGAGAGAGAGAGATACAGTATTAGGGGACCACTAAGGTCTATATAAAAGAGACTTCAGATACAGTATTAGGGGACCACTAAGGTCTATATAAAAGAGACTTCAGATACAGTATTAGGGAACCACTAAGGCCTATATAAAAGAGACTTCAGATACAGTATTAGGGGACCACTAAGGTCTATATAAAAGAGACTTCAGATACAGTATTGGGGGACCACTAAGGTCTATGTAAAAGCATCCAAAGAGCTCCATGTCATGAGACCTTTGAAATTTAAATTGTTAAATATGAATATTGTTCTAGTGTCTTCTCTCCTCTGGGACAGTAAACTGAACATCTTTGAGTTGTGGCCAAAATTTGAGGACGTCATCTTGGGCTTTTGGGAAACACTGACCCACATTTTTCACCATTTGCTGACATTTTACAGCCATCGCCCTTATTCGGATAGATAGACATAAGATTATAAAATTGCCAAATTGTTCCTTAAAGCTACAGTGTTGTTCTCTTTGCTAACTTTCCACCAAGAAGCTTTAGAACGTTAAACATTTCATGGGAGGGGGGAATAACATTTTTGAAATGTGGGACTGTAATTTCGGGAAAGATGGTCGAAGTGCAGGGTTAAAATATAATGTTTACTCCCCCCCCAAAAAAAGAAATAGGCCTGTTCATTGAAATGTGGGACGTCGCTATGATTTGCGGCATGTTGGGGGACAAACGTTACAATTTCGGGACTGTTCATGACTCCTGACTCCTCTAGCTTCATATTTCACGTGGAGACGTAAGAGCGCTGTCGATTCTCTCGTCCAACTCTGCAAGAAAACCCCAAAAAGTGTGATTTACAACAAGCTTACCTTCGCAAACATAACAATCATTTTCACATAGCGACTAAATCGTACTATACGAGGGAATGTGGCCATATGAAAATGATGGCAAACTCAACAAGATATTCCAGACAATCTCTTTTTTAAAATGAAAAGCTACTTAATGTTACACAATAAAAATCCTAAGCAGCCCTCCCTCCTTTCTGACTCCTCTTTCCCTCTCTGCTGTTCATACAGTCCCTAAACGTACTGTAAAACCCTTAATGTAATGACTCTTCCCTGTGGTGTGTGTGTGTGTGTGTGTGTGCGTTTGTGTGTGTGTGTGTGTGTATTTGTGTGTATTTGTGTGTGTGTGTGTGTTTTCGTGTGTGTGTGTGTGCGTGTGTGTGTGTGTATTTGTGTGTGCATTTGTGTGTGTGTGTGTGTGTATTTGTGTGTATTTGTGTGTGTGTATATATATGTGTATGTGTGTGTGTTTTCGTGTGTGTGCGTGTGTGTGTGTGTATATATTTGTGAATGTGTGTGTGTGTGTGTGTTTTCGTGTGTGTGTGCGTGTGTGTCTGTGTCTGTGTGTGTGCGTTTGTGTGTGTGTATTTGTGTGTATTTATGTGTGTGTGTGTGTGTGTGTGTATTTGTATGTGTGTGTATATATGTGTATTTGTGTGTATTTATGTGTGTGTGTTTGTGTGTATTTGTGTGTATGTGTGTGTGTATATATTTGTGTATGTGTGTGTGTCTGTGTGCGTGTGTGTGTGTGTGTATTTACGTGTGTATGTGTGTGTGTATATATTTGTGTATGTGTGTGTGTCTGTGTGTATGTGTGTGTGTATATTTTTGTGTGTGTGTATTTATGTGTGTATGTGTATGTATATATTTGTGTATGTGCGTGTGTGTATGTGTGTGTGTGTCTGTGTGTGTGTGTATTTATGTGTGTATGTGTGTGTATATATTTGTGTATGTGTGTGTGTGTTCAGGGTGAAAAACAGGATGTGATATAACATCCTGCGGCCATTATTAGTTTTCGAGAAGGTGGAGGTCAGATCCGAGTCAGTCGGCAGACAATCAGAGAGAAATAACACACAGAAGCCTCGTTTGGACTTCCTCAGAGCAGGAAAACCCCACAAACGGCTTAAGTTACATTAACAAGGCTGTGATAAAAAATAAAAAAAATTCAAAAAGGGAAAGCAGCCATTACTGCTGTTATTACTAACGCCTTTAAAAATGCAAAATGTCTGCTGTGAGAAGTGTCTGTGGGAGGCTGTCAGATTCATGCTAATGCCCCTCTGACACAAAGTGCAAATCCCATCCAGCTGCTAATGTTATTAAAGTGAAAAGATGGCAATGTTTTATGTCGGGCTCAGACTACACAACACTACTCAGTGTTGGGCAAGTTGCTTCCAAAATATAATACATTATAGATTACTAGTTACTGTCATTTGAGACAATTCAGTGTGATTTCTTGATGATTTTTGATAACAATAGTAACCAGTAAACCAGGGGTCTTCAAAGTTTTTAAAGACAAGGACCCCTTAACTGAAAGAGAGACGGATCAGGGACCCCCCTACCACATATATTGTATAAAATTAAGTTGCATATTCATCTGGTCCTACAATAACTTTTAGGGCAACCTAAAGCATTTTTAGATACCCTTTTTTTGCATAGAATACTAAGCTATTCATATAGCCTAATAATTGTTGGCATGCTTTTATAAATCATGTTTTAATGTTAAACACCCATGTGGAACAGTCAGTCCTTTGGGATGAACTGTATCTGTGGATGGCTACCTTAGTGATTACATTACCTATTAACCAGTAAGCCTACCATCAGTGGGGATTTATATTTGCTAATAATATGTTGGAAACATGTAAAGACTTTAATTTTTGAAAAAACGTAAAAAAAAATAAGAATAATAATTAACTGCGTGTCATCCCCCATCTCTCTCCCCCTTTCATGTCTATCCACTTTCAAATAAAGGGAAAATTATTATTATTAATATTATTATTATTATTATTATTATTATTATTTGGAGGCCCCCTGGAGTGACCCTGAGGACCTCCTAGGGGTCCTGGACACCCTGTTGAAGATCCCTGCAGTAAACAATATTAGGGCCTTATGATTAATATTCAGGGCAATTAGCCTCCATCTTATTTGATGGGGAGGCAGTGAGGGACCTGGAAAATGATCTTTGATTATGTCACACTACAAAGAGGTAAAGACAACCGTTTGTTGGTGCTGGCCCTCATTATCGGGCACGACTTTGTTTGTCTGTCGGGTCAGAATCGGGCTGAATTCGTGTCGTCTGATCCTGGCATTAGCCCAAAGTTTGGCTTCTATGATAATGTGCTCAAAGCAGTTGCTATAAAGAACTGACTAATCACCAGCTACGTATTTTGATAATCGATTTATCGGTTAGGGTAATTTCAGCATGACATCGTGACTTTGCGTAAACATACACGCCACTTTCCACTTTGCTGGTATCTGTACGCACTTTGAGCTATCACACGTGTACTTCTACGCTGTATACAGCGGACGTAAACATACACGCCACGTGGCGTGACCAACGTCACACGCTTAGGAAAACAACAAACGGTTGGGTTTAGGAAAGAAACATTGGGGAAGGCTTAAAAAAAAACACTGATAACACTTGATAACGCGCCAAAACGGGACACGAATTGGCGCGTCATACATAGGGTTGGGTACCGAAACCCGGTTCCACTGTGGTACCGGTTCCTACGCAAACGGTAGTATTCGGACCGGATTAGAACGCAAATTTCGGTTCCTCATTTCGGTTCCGACTGAAATATTTTCCCTCTGTCGCTCCGGACAGCTGCAGCCTCTTTTTTTCTTTCTCCCTTTTCTGCCGAGTGGCGCACGTGCCCGCTCGCGGTGTGAAGCGCGTGTCCGCGCTATTCCCCCGACATGCACTCTACAATCACAGCTGATAGGCGGCTTTTTGTACACGCTCTGAAACGGACGTAAAAATATCACTTTCTCTGTAGTCTACCGTTAGCTAGCTACTATAAATGTAGGCTACTTTTAAAATGGCATATTTCCCCCTCTGGGCTCACCAAAACAGACATAGAACCATATTAACCGTTCACTGACTGCACGTGATCGCTAGTAAACATATTACACTTACTCTGCTGGTCTATCGTTCAGGACAAGACCCTGTAGCCTGGTGGTGGGGGAGGCAGGACAGCCTCCCCAAATTGTCTGCCCTTTCAAACTCATACAGTGCCTTGCGAAAGTATTCGGCCCCCTTGAACTTTTCGACCTTTTGCCACATTTCAGGCCTCAAACATAAAGATATAAAACTGTAATTTTTTGTGAAGAATCAACAACAAGTGGGACACAATCATGAAGTGGAACGAAATTTATTGGATATTTCAAACCTTTTAAACAAATAAAAAACTGAAATATTGGGCGTGCAAAATTATTCAGCCCCCTTAAGTTAATACTTTGTAGCGCCACCTTTTGCTGCGATTACAGCTGTAAGTTCGCTTGGGGTATGTCTCTATCAGTTTTGCACATCGAGACTGACATTTTTGCCCATTCCTCCTTGCAAAACAGCTCGAGGTCAGTGAGGTTGGATGGAGAGCGTTTGTGAACAGCAGTTTTCAGTTCTTTCCACAGATTCTCGATTGGATTCAGGTCTGGACTTTGACTTGGCCATTCTAACACCTGGATATGTTTATTTGTGAACCATTCCATTGTAGATTTTGCTTTATGTTTTGGATCATTGTCTTGTTGGAAGACAAATCTCGCGTCCCAGTCTCAGGTCTTTTGCAGACTCCATCAGGTTTTCTTCCAGAATGGTCCTGTATTTGGCTCCATCCATCTTCCCATCAATTTTAACCATCTTCCCTGTCCCTGCTGAAGAAAAGCAGGCCCAAACCATGATGCTGCCACCACCATGTTTGACAGTGGGGATGGTGTGTTCAGGGTGATGAGCTGTGTTGCTTTTACGCCAAACATAACGTTTTGCATTGTTGCCAAAAAGTTCGATTTTGGTTTCATCTGACCACAGCACCTTCTTCCACATGTTTGGTGTGTCTCCCAGGTGGCTTTTGGCAAACTTTGAACGACACTTTTTATGGATATCTTTAAGAAATGGCTTTCTTCTTGCCACTCTTCCATAAAGGCCAGATTTGTGCAGTATACGACTGATTGTTGTCCTATGGACAGAGTCTCCCACCTCAGCTGTAGATCTCTGCAGTTCATCCAGAGTGATCATGGGCCTCTTGGCTGCATCTCACAGTAGTCTTCTCATTGTATGAGCTGAAAGTTTAGAGGGACGGCCGGGTCTTCATAGATTTGTAGTGGTCTGATACTCCTTCCATTTCAATATTATCGCTTGCACAGTGCTCCTTGGGATGTGTAAAGCTTGGGAAATCTTTTTGTATCCAAATCCGGCTTTAAACTTCTCCACAACAGTATCTCGGACCTGCCTGGTGTGTTCCTTGTTCTTCATGACGCTCTCTGCGCTTTACACGGACCTCTGAGACTATCACAGAGCAGGTGCATTTATACGGAGACTTGATTACACACAGCTGGATTCTATTTATCATCATTAGTCATTTAGGTCAACATTGGATCATTCAGAGACCCTCACTGAACTTCTGGAGAGAGTTTGCTGCACTGAAAGTAAAGGGGCTGAATAATTTTGCACGCCCACTTTTCAGTTTTTTATTTGTTAAAAAAGTTTGAAATAGCCAATGAATTTCGTTCCACTTCATAATTGGGACCCACTTGTTGTTGATTCTTCACAAAAAATTACAGTTTTATATCTTTATGTTTGAGGCCTGAAATGTGGCAAAAGGTCGAAACGTTCAAGGGGGCCGAATACTTTCGCAAGGCACTGTACCTGGGTGTGTACAGACCTCAGAGAGAGTTTTCTCCTGTGCAGTAGGCCTACATGCCATAAGTCAGGAGAGGTGGAGTATCTCGCCAGAGAAGGCAAATATGGTCATTTTTCTGCAAAAGAACTGCTAAAGTTTGAAGCTGGTTGGCATACCAACTCAACAACCTTTATTTTGTTGTTACTTGTTAATAGTGTAACTGTTATTTGTTAAATTATTGTAGTTGTGTGTTAGGTGACTTAGGTTTACTTATTATATATTTAAGTACTTTAAAATGTTGATATATTGTTAAATTTAAATAATTTTCAATAAAAAAAAAACCTCCATAAAAAGCCTTTCTTTTATGTAATTTTTCAGTTTTTCAAGAATCGGTTTAGGAATCGTTTAGGAATCGGAATCGTTTTAAAAGTACCGGTTCGGCATCGGAATCGTAAAAATCCAAACGGTACCCAACCCTAGTCATACATACGCCACTTCATGAGATCAGTCTGGTAGGGCTGTGTGCTCGATTGAAGAAATTCTCAGTCGACTAACACACGTTCAATTGTATCGACTAATCGATTAGTCGATTTAATCGACAGATCTGTAAATCTGAGTTTCTCCACAAAGAGTCATGCAAAAGCACCACTTTAATTCTTGTGTTTACCAGAGATGTGCTCGTACGTTTCTTGGAAATAAGTCATTCAGCATGAAAACAGCATCAAACATGACTAATGGACTAAAGAAATCTAAGTCGACTAAGACCAAAACCACTGATTAGTCGACTAATCAACTAAGAGGGAGCCCTACAGTCTGGTAATTTAATTTATCTGATTCCAGCTTCTTAAATTAGGGCTGGGCAATATATAGATATTATATCGATATCGTGATACAAGACTAGATATCGTCTTAGGTTTTGGATATCGTAAAATCGTGATATCTTAAGTGTTGTCTTTTCCTGGTTTTTGAAGGCTGCGTTACAGTAAAGTGATGTCATTTTCTGAACTCAACAGACTGTTCTAGCTGTTCTGTTATTTGCCTTTACCCACTTTGTCATTAAATCGACATTTCTGATGATTATTTATCCAAAAATCTCATTTGTCAATCCTACAATATCGACATCAAGGTATTTGGTCAAGAATATGGTGATATTTGATTTTCTCCACATTGCCCAGCCCTATCTTAAATGTGAGTTGCTTCTCTCCTCTGGGACAGGAAACTGACTATCAAGACATTTGAGGAGGTCATCTTGGGCTTTTTTGGGAAACATCGATCCCCATTTTTCACCATTTTCTGACATTTTAGAGACCAAACATCTCATCCATTCATCCAGAACACAATCCACACATTATTAGACAATGAAAATAATCGTTAGATGCGGCCTAGTCTTTATCCTTGACGTTCCACAGGATTTTCCAGTATTTTCGCTGATGTCCGTTTCCTTCCGCTTTCTTTGTGCTCCGGTGGATTTACAGCATGAGCAGTGGTGTAGTCTACGTGATACGCAGTTATACGCAGTATACCCACTAAGAAATCTCCAGGATTTCCATATACCCACTTAAAAATACCCAAAGACACGCAACAACATACTTTCCATTATATTTTTGATATATTTTGAATTGTCATCTGTGTTTTTTTCCTTCCCATAGGCTAAATAAAGGGATTTCCACCATAAATTGGTGCATAAAAGTGTATCCGAATACAGGAAATGAAGTCGTTGATGCCCATCCCCAAAATGCAGATTCTGGCCAGTATACAGTACAGTATACTATATATACCCACTACAATACATTAGACCAGTGGTTCTCAAACTTGTTTCAATAATGTACCCCTTTTTGAATTGCTTCTTTAAGCCAAGTACCCCCTGACCAGCGCTAATCATTTTCGGTAGAAATAAAAGTGTATATAAAGAGGAACAGTACAGCGCGGTCAGCGATAGATTTACTAAACAACAGCCTTGTAACTGAAAAACACATTGCTAGAGAAAAACTGTAAAAGAAAGAAGGAAGGAAGGCAAGAATACGTCGAAAATAGTATAAAAAAACTTCAAAAACAGTGACATGAAGAAGAACAAAGCGAGAAACTAGTAAAAAGTAGAACAGTATAGGAAGGAAGGATAGATTAGGTCCAAAGAAGGAGACACAAATGTCACATTTTTGGTAGGAAATAAAAATTTCTACATAAAGAGGAACAATGTTCTGGACAACAGCCTCGTAACTATTAAACATTTAGTTCAATATCTCACGTACCCCCTGCAGTCCTCCAAAGTACCCCTAGGGGTACACGTACCCCCATTTGAGAAACACTGCATTAGACTACACCACTGTTCATGAGGACTATGGTGAACTGGTCCTCAGATCTCTGCAGGGTAAATCCAGACAGCTAGCTAGACTATCCAGGGCTCCAGATTAACTTTTTTCACTAGGAGCACCGTGGCCCCCAACTGAAAATTTTAGGGGCACACACCGTAAATCAACATGCTAACCAAATATTCACATTTCTACTAATTTCCACTGTATTACTAATAAATACTTTGATAATAGATGCAGATATTACAGTGTGCTGTTTCAAATTCAGGGTCACTTTTGAAGATGCAAAATAGAAGGTAAACTGACCCCATCGCTGTCATGGCAGTAAAAAAAACAAATATATATATTTTTTTATTATTGTATTTGTATATTATTTTTTATCCTGTTTTATTTTCATCTTGACCGTTTTTAATTGCTCTTTAATGATTCATGTAAAGCACTTTGAGTTGCCTTGTTGCTGAAAGCTGCTGTAGAAATAAAGTTGCCTTGCCTTCATACCTCAGCCTGTCAGTCAGTCACCAGGGCACAGAAACCACCGTTGTGCCTGCTTGTCTCCGAGGAAGTGTAACGTCAACAGCACCGCGACCGCTTTCGACTCGCCATTAATATCATAGCAGCAAACGCTGTCTGCGTGAAGTTATGAAAAACTGTAACCACACTTGAAACCACTTTATCGGCATTTCCGTGACTCACTGTGACTTCAACAAAACTGCAGAGCCGACATAGTTTGCATCGTGTGCAGCTCTGCGAGTGTGTGTGTTTGTGTCAGAGCACTCTGCCAATTTTCAGAGAGGACAGATAAGCTTGCGCTTACGTGTTCTCGGGTACCGAAATTTCAACGTTTAACATGTAAAAAAAGGGGGACAATTTACTGGTCGCACATGTGCGACTGGATGTAAAATTCAGTCGCACACTCTCAAATTTTGGTTGCAAAATGCGCAGTCTGGAGCCCTGCTATCTGTCCAGTCGGAGTTTTCTCTCGCAAGACTATTTTGGCAGTGGCTCCGTGCGGAGCTTAGCATCACAAACCATGACGCTTGTGATTGGTTTAAAGAAATGCCAATAAACCAGAGCACGTTTTGCTGCCTTCCCAGAATGCTGTGTGGAGGAGCCAGATCCTCCTCCTCCTCAGCGTGTGGATGGTCTGGCAAAGCGAGACTAGACGCAGACCTACCCTACGAGTATTTCGGAGCCTTTTCACACTTGAAGGTCCGGGCCAAGGTTCATGTTTTTTGTCACATTTTATACATTTAATCCGGTTAGTTTTGGTTTCACGCTGCAGTTACGCAAGCGCACTAAAGAACTCGACGTGACACAACTACCAGGGCTGCACGATACGAGGAAAATGTCTAATTGCGATTATTTTGACTGATGTTGCGATTGCAATGTAACTTGCGATTTTGGAGGGAATGATGAGAATCGTTATTCTCAATTTCCCCCCTGCAAATCATATTTCGGGGGGGCTGTGCCACCCCCCTTCTAGCCACGCCACTGTTCGGATCAAACTGAAACTAATGGACCAAACGAGGTAGATGTGAACGCCCCCTTATTTGACTAAACCTTTTCATCACGTGGAGAGATCGGGTAAACATTAGCTCGGTTGAGGATATTTCAACAAGATGATAAATGTTTACGTAACGAAATAAAGTCTTTAATTATTATTTGTGTTCCTGTGATCTATCACTTCTGCTGTAGACTGTAATCACAGCTTTCTCTCTCTCTCTCTGTCTCTCTCTCTCTCTCTCTATGTCTCTGTCTCTCTCTCTCTGTCTCTCTCTCTCTATGTCTCTCTCTGTCTCTTTCTCTCTCTGTCTCTCTCTCTGTCTCTGTCTCTTTGTCTCTCTCTCTCTCTGTCTCTCTCTCTGTCTGTCTGTCTCTCTTTCACTCTCTCTGTCTCTCTGTGTCTCTATCTGTCTCTCTCTGTGTGTCTCTATCTGTCTCTCTTTCGCTCTCACTCTCTCTCTCTGTCTCTCTATCTGTCTCTCTCTCTCTCACACAAATTTAATTCAAGGGGCTTTAATGGATTGAAAGTTTCAATAACAATGTTGCCAACGCATCAGACAAAACACAATAAAAGAGTTATATAAACATGGATTTGTATTACTTATATAAATCTATTTATATGACAAATATAAAAAGGTTTTCAAGCAATATGAATAGTATTAGTATTGTATTAATATGAAGTATATTCTAATAAAAATGTAAAGGCATGGTAACATTTAACATTCAATATTATAAATATGTACAGGTATTTAAAACGTATAACTTAACTCTCTCTCTGTCTCTCTCTCTCTGTCTCTCTCTATGTCTCTCTCTCTCTCTGTCTGTATCTCTGTCTCTGTGTATTTCAGCCACATGCCTCTGAGTCCGGCTGCTGACACCAAACATGATCGCCCGCGGCAACAGGCGGTTACAAACGGCAACCCGACAGGCTCTGCTGTTGCCAGGGACGACGACGCGGATGACACGCCCCCTGGAAACAGTGTTGTCGTCCGTATTGGCATCCCGGACCTGCAGCAAACGGTAACACACACATGTCTATAATCAGTATATATATAAACATATATATATATACAATATAACCTGGAGGAGAGGTTATATAAAGTAAGTGAATGAATCCGCACGACAAACCTGTGTGTCTGTCTGCCTGTGTCTGTCTGTCTCTTTCTCTGTCTGTCTGTGTCTCTGTCTCTGGCTCTCTCAGAAGTGTTTGCGGTTGGACCCAGAGTTACCAGTTTGGACCAGTAAGCAGAGGGTTCTGGTGACGTTGACTCAGTCTCTGTCGGATGTTTTGAACTATGGTCTCTTCCAGCCGGCGTTCAACGGCCGAGCCGGAAAGTTTCTGGACGAGGAGCGGCTGCTGAAGGAGTATCCTCTCCCTCCCATCACGCCCATCCCATACCTGGAGGTACGCAGTATTCACTTTGTGTATTTATATCACTTTAAAGGTCCTGTAGGTAGGATTGGGAAGATCCAGGACTTAGCCAAAAGATGTTAACATCGACAACTTCTCAGTCCCTCCCCCCCTTTCTGCTAAAGCCCAAAACGGTCTCCTAAGCCCCTCCCCCCACAAGGGAGAATGAATGCGTGTGCATGAGCAGTGATTGGCACGCAGTTAGACACCCCCTCTGGCCCTGATTGGTGCATCTGAACAGTTAGACATCCCCTCGGCCCTGATTGGTGCATCTGAACAGTTAGACATCCCCCTGGCCCTGATTGGTGCATCTGAACAGTTAGACATCCCCCTGGCCCTGATTGGTGCATCTGAACAGTTAGACATCCCCCTTGGCCCTGATTGGTGCATCTGAACAGTTAGACATCCCCCCCTGGCCCTGATTGGTGCATCTGAACAGTTAGACATCCCCCCCTGGCCCTGATTGGTGCATCTGAACAGTTAGACACCTCCCTTGGCCCTGATTGGTGCATCTGAACAGTTAGACACCTCCCCTGGCCCTGATTGGTGCATCTGAACAGGGAGCTGTGGATTTTTTGCAAATCACACTCTAGGCTGTAGGTTGGCCAGCTCCTCTGGCACCACCTACAGCCTGGATTTATTTTTAAATGACCTGCTTCATGTAGTTCTACTGGAACATAGGGTCAGTTTCAGCAAAATATGACAGAAAGGTAGTTTTATAAGTCTTACCTACTGCACCTTTAAACGTGGCATCTGTTATTTTCCTCAAACTGCTGTCTGCCTTCCTGTTGAGAACCTCTTCGGCTCGTTAACTTATGTTCAAGTTTCCCTCGTTCCATGAAGTAGCCACGCCAGGAGCAGGGAAATCTGTTTAGAGCTCCTTATTTTAATCATTAAAATATTGATATTTGACGCCAGTGTATCGATCGTCGTATATATATATAAATATGACAGAAAGTTAGTTTTATCAGTCTTACCTGCTGCACCTTTAAAGCTATAGTGCGTAGTTTCTGTCGCCGCCATGAGGAATTCTAAGTAATGACAACAGCACTGTCAGCTCGTCCACATGATACAAGCCTTCGGTGACCTGTCCTCCTACACACACACACACACACACACACACACACCTACACACACAGTTGCTAGTAGCCAAGGAGGACACGGAGGATTAAAAAAACATGATGGACTCTTCAGAAGAGGGTCATTATCTGCTCGGGAAAGTCACCGGACGCCACAATCTTCTGAACATAGCCATACTGAGAAATCCAGAAAGAGTTTGTGGAGCTGAGAGTCTTAATTAGCTTTGTAGCAACGCATTTGGCAACGGCTTGAATGTAACGGACGTTCATTAATATCAAAAAGTTACGCACTAAAGCTTCAAAGGAAGCCTATTTTTGTCAATAAATCCATTTAACCCTTTGAACTCTGCAAAAGAAATGCTTCGCCAGTTGCTACATTAGTGTTCTTGCTTATTGTGATGTTATTTCTTGGAGTATCTTCAAATGCTGCCTAAAATCAGTACAACCGAAGCCGAAATGTCATCTAACTATAAATCGAGGAATCTCTAGTGCGTGTGTCTCCCGCGTGTGCAGTACAGCAGCGGGGCTGGGGAGCCGGTTCGTCCATCACGTATATTTTACGTAAGCATCTTTTGTGTTAGCAAAAACTAGCACGAACCTTTCACCTCTTATTTTACAGTTTCGTTATAAAAGGAGAGTTTACACGCAGAGCTACGTGGACGATAAGCAGCTGGCCAAGCTGCACACCAAGGTACACACACACACACACACACACACACACACACACACACACACACACACACACACACACACACACACACACACATATGCATAAAATTTGTTTTATAAATCAATTTTAAGTGCAGCTTTAGAGACACAAATGTGTTTTAAGTAGGTCCAGACAATACAAATCCTTTTAAAATGCATAGTAATCATGTAAATGTACTCCAACTATCCATAATAATAACACTAACCAGTGTGTGTCATTTCTAAAAACTCCCAAACTCCTTTCTGTCTGCACTGACTTCTCTATTTAACAGCTTTATGTAGGAGAATTTGTACTGTCTTTTTCATATAAATACATAACTTTGATTTTTGTTTTCCAGGCCAACCTGAAGCGCTTTATGGAACATGTTCATCAGAAGAATGTGGAGAAGGTTTCCAAATGGTTGGAAAAGGGCCTGGACCCAAACTTCCACGACTCAGACACGGGGGGTGAGTCTAAACATTCACACAACACTCGGCTAACGTTAGTGTGTTTAAAGGATTACACCTTATAAAGTCTGGTGTTTTGTCTCATCCAGCTACAGTATGTCCATCGTGTTTTTAGCCTAGCTTAGCACAAAGACTAAGAGGAAGAGGAAACCGCTAGCAGAACTCTTGACAGCAACTTCAAAACGTCCTGATTTCCTCTTGTAGAAAAAGGTTATCTGAGCCGTTAGCGTCGGTGCTACTTTTGTTATCTATTGTGTCCATCTTCGCTTTCACGCCTAGGCTCTGTAAACTTGGTGCGATTCGGCTGTGAAGTTGATTGCAGCTTATTAAATGTGAACACTTTCTAGTTTCTTCACTTCTCTGAGACAGTGAACTGAATATCTTTGAGTTGTGGACACAACAAGACATTTGAGGACGTCATCTTGGGCTTTTGGGAAAACACTGATCCACATTTTTCACCATTTTCTGACATTTTAGAGCCCAAACAACTACTCCATTCATCCAGAAAGTAATCCACAGATTACATGTGTGGTAAAGGGAAAACTGCACTGCAAAATCAGATACAAGCATTTCTTAAATGTCCTACGACATGCTGCTCTTTGGATGCTTTTATATAGGCCTTAGTGGTCCCCTAATACTGTATCTGAAGTCTCTTTTATATAGGCCTTAGTGGTCCCCTAATACTGTATCTGAAGTCTCTTTTATCTGGACCTTAGTGGTCCCCTAATACTGTATCTGAAGTCTCTTTTATCTGGACCTTAGTGGTCCCCTAATACTGTATCTGAAGTCTCTTTTATATAGACCTTAGTGGTCCCCTAATACTGTATCTGAAGTCTCTTTTATATAGACCTTAGTGGTCCCCTAATACTGTATCTGAAGTCTCTTTTATATAGACCTTAGTGGTCCCCTAATACTGTATCTGAAGTCTCTTTTATATAGACCTTAGTGGTCCCCTAATACTGTATCTGAAGTCTCTTTTATATAGGCCTTAGTGGTCCCCTAATACTGTATCTGAAGTCTCTTTTATCTGGACCTTAGTGGTCCCCTAATACTGTATCTGAAGTCTCTTTTATATAGACCTTAGTGGTCCCCTAATACTGTATCTGAAGTCTCTTTTATCTGGACCTTAGTGGTCCCCTAATACTGTATCTGAAGTCTCTTTTATATAGACCTTAGTGGTCCCCTAATACTGTATCTGAAGTCTCTTTTATCTGGACCTTAGTGGTCCCCTAATACTTTATCTGAAGTCTCTTTTATATAGACCTTAGTGGTCCCCTAATACTGTATCTGAAGTCTCTTTTATATAGGCCTTAGTGGTCCCCTAATACTGTATCTGAAGTATCTTTTATATAGACCTTAGTGGTCCCCTAATACTGGATCTGAAGTCTCTTTTATATAGACCTTAGTGGTCCTCTAATACTGTACCTGAAGTCTCTTTTATATAGGCCTTAGTGGTCCCCTAATACTGTATCTGAAGTCTCTTTTATATAGACCTTAGTGGTCCCCTAATACTGTATCTGAAGTCTCTTTTATATAGACCTTAGTGGTCCCCTAATACTGTATCTGAAGTCTTTTATATAGACCTTAGTGGTCCCCTAATACTGTATCTGAAGTCTGTTTCCCCGAAATTCAGCCTTGGTGCAGAATTACAGCCACTAGAGCCAGTCCCACAATGAGCTTTCCTTATGATGTGCCATTTCTGTGTCTGTAGCTTTAAATGCTATTAAGGATGAGATTTCTAGCCACTGGGGGACCATAGGCAGGCTGGGGGAACTCATATTAATGTTAAAAAACCTCATAAAGTGAAATATTTTAATGCCATGGGACCTTTAAAATGAATAAACCAACAGTACTTTGATTTATTTTTATATAGTGCAAAATTAAAAATACAATACATGATTTAGGAAGATAAATAAGATGGAGAAATCTGGATGTTTTTGCACATGAACCCTTCTTTTCAGTGATAATAATCGTTAGTTGCAGCCCTAGTCCTCAGTCCCATATGTTTATTTTCCAGTGATGTGCTCTTATTTTTGGAACAATAACAACGTGTTTGTTTTGGCTGTTTGTGTCTCAGAGTGTCCTCTGACTCTGGCGGTCCAGCTGGAGGAGAGCGCTGACTTGATTAAAGTCCTTCGCAGTGGAGGCGCTCACCTGGACTTCAGGACCAGAGACGGCATCACCGCTCTGCATCGGGCCGTGCTCTGCAGGAACAGCTCGTCTCTCACTGTAAGAAAACAGCAACTGCTTCCTACCAGCCTTTGCATCGACTAGTTTTTACTGTCAGAATGTCAAAAGTCGTTTTCAGACTGAAAGCAAAGCAAACATTTGAGGCAAAATGTAGTCAAAGTGAGAAACGCTCTGGGTTGTTTGCATTTCTGATTTTTTGTGATTGTTGTGGGCAAAAATCCTTGATTATGCGGCATGTTTTATTAAAAAATGCGATGGAATATGCAAGATGTTTATGCAATTTTATGCGATTCTGATTTTTAGTTGATTAGATAATTAGTTGGATACATGGTTAAAACCTCATTGGCTCTTACCAGTGTATCTCTGTGTGTACTTCATCCACAGCAATCGCTCCCAAAACCTCCCAGTTAGAGAGGAAATGCCCTCAACATATTCTTTATAAATCTTTAAAATAATTCCCAGAAAGAACCGAGCAGGCCTGACTTGTTGCACTGTCCAAATATTCTTTAAAACTTGACATTTTCAGCGTGTGGCTCGCTGGCTCGAAGTTTGTTGTCGTTTTCCCGAAGCGAACTGAGTTGGACAACGACAGCAAACAGAGAGTAGAAAGGGGGAGGGGCAAAGCTTGATGTCAGGCTTTATCCTGGAAATGTACTTCCGTTGATCCAGACTAAGGCTAAATGAATCAACGCTGCACTGAATGTCGTCCTGTCCTGTTCTGGTTCTGGTTCTTAGACTATGCTGGACCTCGGAGCGTCTCCAGACTATAAGGACAGCAGAGGTCTGACTCCTCTCTATCACTCTGCCATGGTGGGTGGCGCCCCCTACTGCTGCGAGCTGCTGCTGCAGGACCACGCCACCATCGGTACGGAGGCTGAGTGTGTGTGTGTGTGTGTGTGTGTGTGTGTGTGTGTGTGTGTGTGTGTGTGTGTGTGCGTGTGTGCATTGTTTGTCTATGTGTGTCATAAATAGTCATGGCAAGCCAAATTATCAAACTTTAAGAAACTATTTATGTAATGTGTTAAAATTACATTAAACTGTTATTAAGTAGTTGGGTTTTACATCGGCTGTCATAAGACCATTATGACATGACTATTTTTCCTTGATCTGTGTGTGTGTGTGTGTGTGTGTGTGTGTGTGTGTGTGTGTGTGTGTGTGTGTGTGTGTGTGTGTGTGTGTGTGTGTGCATTGTTTGTCTATGTGTGTCATAAATAGTCATGGCAAGCCAAATTATCAAACTTTAAGAAACTATTTATGTAATGTGTTAAAATTACATTAAACTGTTACACAAACACATATGTGTGTGTTGTGTGTGTGTGTGTGTGTGTGTGTGTGTGTGTGTGTGTGTGTGTGTGTGTGTGTGTGTGTGTGTGTGCATGCTGCCCTTTACATTACCGTATTTACTACTTTTATTATTAGTTGATTCTGTTTGTCTTTTGTGTGAAAAAACATACTGTACACTTCACCGCTGAAAGAATTATTGTTGTCATGGTTGCAGGGATGGCTGATGAGAACGGATGGCAGGAAATCCACCAGGTGACTCACACACACACACACACACACACATACACACACACACACCTACACATATATACACACACACACACACACATATACACACACACACACACACACACACACACACAATCAGTTCAAATACTTTCCCTATACAATTATGATTTTTTTTGTGTGTGTATGTGTGGGCGCATGTGTGTGTGAGTTCAGGCATGTCGCTATGGTAACGTGCAGCACTTGGAGCACCTGCTGTTCTACGGCGCTGACATGAGTTCCCAGAATGCATCGGGAAACACCGCACTGCACCTCTGTGCTCTCTACAACCAGGTAACACAAAAAAGCACTCAACGTTTTCAACTGTTTTTTTATATCTGCGATTTTATTTTGGAACGAATGAAATAATTGCCGCTGGTTTTGCAGGACAGCTGTGCCAGAGTGCTGCTGTTCAGAGGAGCAAATAAGGACATCAAAAACTACAACAACCAGACTGCCTTTCAGGTAAAATAAAGACAAAACTACAAAAGCCATCCTGCCCTGAGCTTGGAGCTGAGAGCCACAGATAGGAAGTCACAAAGTACACACATTGTTGGTAATGAAGCCATAAATCCATCCAAATCGATAATTATTTATTATTATTTTTAAATTACATTTATATATCTGCATTCATGTCAAAACCTCGAGACTTTCAGACATCAATATATCATTTATTAATATGTATTCGTGTCTAAACGACATATAAACATCTTTTCCTATTCTATTTTGCCTGGAAAAATAGGCGTCGGTTCTATTTCCAGCAGGCACGCGTTTTCGGGGCGGCTCGAGCAGCGCCTGAGACGTGCGTGTGACGCAGGCGGTGTGTAAGCTCTGACCTGTTACCATGGGAGCCGAAATATAAACGTCCACGCCACGCAGGCCGATGAATCGTGACCATAAAACATTTGATTCGGCGCAAAAGAACATTTTGAAAACGGCAAAAAAAAATCTAAACGACTACAGACTTAAATGGCAGCAGCTCGCTAGCCGTTTGCGGGTTTGCGTGTGCGCTAACATTTCCATGGTAACAGTGAGCTCCAGGAATCGGAGACTTCGCTGTTACGCTTAGCAACTGTGCTTTGTGTAGTACTTCTCCATGACCTCGCGTTTTTTTCTCAAAACAAAGTGGATTTCATACAGACCTCTGACTTGTACCGGAGCAGAAACCTTCGTTTCACAACCTCAGAGGTCGTGGTCAGTCCACCTCGGATGGTTTAGACCAAGGCTGTCCAATTTTGGGGCCTGCGGGCCAATTTTGTGCTCCCATGGCATTTGACATGCTAATGCTTATTCTTCTCTTCGTTTAAAAGTGCTGTGAAATCGTAACCGTATTGACTACAAAACCATACATTTTGTGCAGCTAAAAAGAACCTAATCTGAGTTTTTTAACGGCAATCTAAAGCACAGTGCTGGTAAACGTCACTATTAAATTACGTACATACGTTTTATCCACGTAGAATTACAAGAAATACTCTCTCCCGATTCGCTCACATTTCTGCCTTTGTCACCGGCTCTGAGTCAGCCTGTCAAGATGGAGGGATCGAGGCAGCGGCACACTGATAAAAGAAAATGTAGTAAGACAGCTGGAGCCTAATGTTGAAACACTTTTGACAGGCTTCATGTCTCCCGTTGATATTGCAAGTGATAAATGACTGTACACGGCATTGAAGAAAGTAATACGAGCTCTGTAATGTGGGATATATCTGCAGATTAAAGAGCAGTGTTATTGTTTCGACATTTTATTTCAGAAATGTAATACATTTTCACATAACATCAAGATTTATTTTTGTCCCTGTGGCCTTCCATCCAGATAGATTTTTGGCCCTTCGTATGAAAGAATTTGGGCAATTCTGGTTTAGACATTATGGCTAATAATCAAAATCCTTATGGAGAAAATGAATGGGATTTTTACATCTGGAACAACACTGTTGAGCTCTATATATACATGTCTGATTCAGCTGTTGTTGTTATGATAATGCATGGACTCTCCCCTTTGTGTGTGTGTGTGTGTGTGTGTGTGTGTGTGTGTGTGTGTGTGTGTGTGTGTGTGTGTGTGTGTGTGTGTGTGTGTGTGTGTGTGTGTGTGTAGGTGGCAATAATTGCTGGGAACTTTGATCTTGCAGAAATCATTAAGATCCATAAAACCTCCGACGTTGGTGAGTTGGATGACACATTTAAATTGAAATTGCGTGGATGTGCACACGTTACAGTACCTGGTGAAGTTAACTCTGTGTGTGTGTATGTGTGTGTGTGTGTCTGTGTGTGTCTGTGTGTGTATATACTTGTTTATGTGCCCAAGTAGTTCCCTTCAGAGAAACTCCATCCTACACAAAGCGCCGCAGAGGCGGTGTGACCAAGACGCTGGGTGGAAACGGTCTGTCCTCCCCGCGCTCTCTGATTCGCTCAGCTAGCGACAACGTTCTGGAAAGCCCCGCCTCCTCTCCTGGCCCCTCCCTCCAAAGCCTGGAAACGCACCACGACACGCACACGCATTCGCTACGACGACACACCCGCCGGCTCAGGTACAGACTTCCCCTCACACGTACAGTAGACACTTACTCATGTACTCAGACAGAGGCGCAGTCAACATGTTTGAGTTTAGTTTATTTATGAAAGGGGATAGCGCAAATTAATAAAACACATGTTTTCCCATGGGTTAAAAAAGCCAGAATTAGCCAAAAGGCTATTTTTCATCTGTAGTCCCCTGCCTTCGATGTTAAAAAAAGGCTTTTTGTACACACTGTTACAGTCATACAAGCCATCCTGTTGTCTGTGAAGGTTCTCAGTCATCCAGGTCGTGGTAGTTATGAGTAACTAATAACTGAGTAATTCTGACTGGCTAGTAGTCCTTACCTAGGTACTGTCAGGGCACGCCCTCATGCTCTGCTTCTGACTGGCTAGTAGTCCTTACCTAGGTACTGTCAGGGCACGCCCTCATGCTCTGCTTCTGACTGGCTAGTAGTCCTTACCTAGGTACTGTCAGGGCACGCCCTCATACTCTGCTTCTGACTGGCTAGTAGTCCTTACCTAGGTACTGTCAGGGCACACCCTCATACTCTGCTTCTGACTGGCTAGTAGTCCTTACCTAGGTACTGTCAGGGCACGCCCTCATACTCTGCTCCTGACTGGCTAGTAGTCCTTACCTAGCTACTGTCAGGGCACGCCCTCATACTCTGCTTCTGACTGGCTAGTAGTCCTTACCTAGGTACTGTCAGGGCACGCCCTCATACTCTGCTTCTGACTGGCTAGTAGTCCTTACCTAGGTACTGTCAGGGCACGCCCTCATGCTCTGCTTCTGACTGGCTAGTAGTCCTTACCTAGCTACTGCACATGTGCGACTCCCAACAAAGATGGAACAGAAGTGAGATGTCTCACTCTGTAGCTAAAACAGAGAGCTCAACACACAGGGTGAAAAGAGGAGCTGCAGCAATGTGCAGTATGACAAAAATATGGTGTTTTTTGAAAATTAAACCATGTAAACCTATTCTGATACAACCTCTAAATACAATGATGAACCTGAAAATGAGCATAATATGAGCTCTTTAACCTCTGGTGGATTGTGGACTTAAAAAGCAGTGAAACAGTTAAACAAATCAACAGTGAAATCACTTGGAACTGTGACGTTTCCCTTAATACTTTTCCCCGTTGAACTTTTTGAATTCCCCTTCAGAACACAAGACAAAATAAGAGTTTACTTGCAAAACATAACGTGCAAAATAATCGTTTTTCTCGATTACATTGTTTTTGTGATAAAAATAAGTTCCATTGCACAGCCCTAGCCTAAACTGAGGGCGAGGGGGCACCTTTTTTTACAAGCTTTGTCTGAGGAGAGGCCCACAGTCAGACTTATAAAATATAAAACCACCGGTGTACACGCTAAAGTTGACAACAGTATTTGTATAGCTGGCGTGGCTGGTAACAGCACTACTTAAAACTTGGTGTAAAATTGATTGCAATCTGTTTAACTTTCTGCATTTCTGTATTTTTTTTTTTTGTCCTGTATGTGTACAGCCCGAGTGGTGGGGGTCATGTGGAGACCAGCCCCCCCTCCTCCCCTCCCCCAACCCCCCAGATGAGGAAGAGGAGGCTGTACAGCGCCGTACCAGGACGCACCTTCATCGCCACCCGGTCCCACGTGCCCCAGGGGCCCGGAGAGATCCAGCTGCACCGAGGAGAGAGGGTCAAAGGTCAGACTGTCGTTCTGAGTACAGTGAAGACAGTAGTACTGGGGTGTATATCTGGGTCAATGACCTATAAGGATTTCAACAGGCCTTCAAAAAGTAGTCATGTGGTGCAACCGTGAATTATCTTAAAATAAATTCATTTCTTAAACATGCTTAACCCTTTTTACAGGTTTCTCAGTTATATAAAGTGTTAAGAAACAAAGTATTTGCATTTCTTTTGAGTTTTTGTAAATAATGATCTCATTGTTTTTTTTTGTTTTGTCCATATTTCATAAAATGGATATTATCGGATATATTATGACGGACATATGAGTACAAATGCTTTGCAATTTTGTACTTTTGGCTACAAATCTCTAGATTATAAATGGTTCAAAAGGCTGCCGCTTGACTCCTTACCAGAACTCGTAAACGAGATCCCATTACAGCTGTTCTTGCCTCCCTTCGTTGGCCACCGGTTTGCTTTAGAATACATTTTAAGATTCTGTTGTTCTGTAAAGAGCTCTTTATGGTGAAGCCCCAGCTTATATATCGCTGAACTACTGAAGCCGCCGCACGCTCCTCTGAGGTCATTAAGGTCTGCTGACCAGCTACTCTTTGTTGTCCCCTAGATCTCAGCTTATAAATAGGGATGCATAGGAGAGCATTCTCAGCCGTGGCCCCCGAGACTGTGGAATGAATTTTCCTCTGCATGTCAGATTGGCCCCCAGCCTTCACATTTTGAAATCACGACTTAAAACTCACTTTTATTCATTGGCCTTTAAATCTGAGAGTTGTATTCTGCAGGGTTTCTTGCCTTAAAGGTATAGTGGAGGATTTTCCCGAATTTTAGAAAAGAACCGCCCTCTCCACTTTTTAAAAAATGCACATGCGCAACACTCTCCCTGCTCCCGAGAGGGAACGCCTATTAAACGTGTGCACGAGAGCGCACTGTTTACAAGTTGCTGTCGGCATGGCTCATACGAGCTACTTTCAGAAAGAAGATTTGCACTTTTCCACAAATTGAGATGTTTACCGTGTGTGCGCGGTGCGTGACTTGTGCCAGGGCTAGCATCGCTAATCATAGCTTACATCAACTTTCACTAGCAGTGATTTTAAATGGATTTCTCCAAATAGCCAAACTTTACCTGTCGAGTAGAAACTTGGCGACTGAGGCATCAGTGGAGAGCCCAACCTGAGCTTTTAGCGCACGCCAGCGTGTGAAACATTCTCCCAAAAACACTCCGGTCTTGTTTCTTTCTTCAGAGGCCTTTCTCTTCTTGTCATACAATTCGTAGACACTCGTAGCTCACCACACATATACACCTGAAAGTATTCATGCGCAGAAAGCGAAAACTACCCTCGGGACGAGCACGTACGACGTCCTTACGTAAACATAGCGCCAGAATGATTGACAACTAGGAGGACCAATAGTCTTGATGATCCACCCGGAAAAAGAAAATCCTCCACAATACCTTTAACTAACCTTAACTAACTTTGTTAGTTAAGGTGGTATGGTGGGGTTTGCCTGTCAGTTAGTGAACAGGGCATAGTGAACACAGTGGTGCCTGCCTGTAACAGAGGAAGTCTAACGTTAACCCACACCGTGACTTTCACCTCACCGTTATATACGCTGTCTGCGTGGAGTTTTGAAAAGTGTAAAAACACTTGCAACCGCTTTACCGGCATTGCAGTGACTCACTGTGACTTTAACAACGTGGTTTCGCTCCGTCGACACCACAGCTCTGTGTGTGTGTGTGTGTGTGTGTGTGTGTGTGTGTGTGTGTGTGTGTGTGTCGGCAGTCGGAGCTCCACTCCTTGTCAAGATGCAGAGACGTCAGATAAGCTTGCAGTTATGCGCTCTCGGGTACCGAAATTTGGCACCGTTTGATTTAAAGTGAATCCGTCCTCGGTAGTACCGACCTGCCGATAGTTAAGGCGGCCCCCCTAAGCTGCAAAGTGCTGCGGGAAACCCTGTTCTGCATTTTCATCACTTATTTTAAATGTTCGTTTTGTGTGTTTGTAATCTGTCCTAAATCATGTCAATGTCCAGCCCTTTGGTCACCCTGGTTCTTTTAAATGTGCTTTACAAATAAAGTTGAATTGGATTGGATTGTAAAACACTTTGATAAAAAAAATACATTTGAATAGATTTAGGGTAATTTCAAGATGTCGAACCACATCATATTTTGACACTTTACATACCAGAAAAATTACAAATAACGAATGGTTTTTGAAATGTTAAAGTGAATAAATATATGGGAGAGCTACTACATATATATATATATATATATATATATATATATATATATATATATATATATATATTTTTTTTTTTATGTTGTTGCATTTAAACCTTTTTTATTTGAACTGAAGAAAATGCAGTCAGACGGAAAATGTAGGCGTCACGTCAGTGACCTATCTGTAGATATATCTGTGGTAGACCTGTAATGCTCTGTGTGTTGTGGATCTACAGTTCTGTCTATCGGGGAAGGAGGATTCTGGGAAGGAAACGTTAAAGGAAGAACTGGTTGGTTTCCTGCTGACTGTATTGAAGAAGTCCAGATGAGACAATACGACCCACGACTGGGTAAATACTGCTAATAAATATACTGTATATATATATATATGAAATGAATAATTATAGCAGCACCCTTTACATATATATAGATATTCCATATATGACATTAAACTATGTTTATGTACTGTCCTATATGAAATATGTCCATGTATGTTTCAGAGACGAGGGAGGACCGCACAAAGAGACTGTTCAGACATTATACTGTAGGATCCTACGACAACTACACCTCCTACAGGTAATACTGCATCATTACACCTCCTGCATGCAGTGAGCTGATACTGCCCCTCCAGGGGCCTCATTTATCAACAGTGCTTAGAAAAGGTTCAACATTTTGTCTCACGAATGAAATTTCGTATGTGCTTAAAATCTGTATTTATCAAACATGAACGAGCCAATCGTACGCACATCAGTAGGTAATCAATCCTGATTAATCCCACCTGTCCAGTTCTTAACCACCACGCTCGTTCACGCTCAGGCCATTTGCATTATCAGAACATATCGGAACATCTCTAATAATTAGCAACTAAAATGATTATTTATGTTGCCAAGTCAAACTATTATAGATTAGCAATAAAACACTAACGCTCCTCTTGTCCTCAAAAAGTTTCTCTATCAGAAACTTGGGTTTCTTTTAATCAAATTTTAAAACAAAATAATGTGGATGGTTCCCTACAACGCTCTTCACAAGTTAAATAAATGATCAGTTCACTACTTTCATTGACTTTGGGTGTTTTATTCAATTTTACAGCATGTCAAGAAAAACTGATTAAAGAATGTTGAAAAACTTTGTTTTGAAAAATCTTCAAGAACGTCAGGAAAAGTGACAAAAAACTTGGAAAGAAATGACACAATTGCCAGAAAAGTGACCAAAATGTCGGAAGTGACAACAAATTTGAAAAAAAGTGACAAAAACATGGGAAAAGCTTAAAAAAACGTCAAAAAAGCGCAGAAAGATATTGTCAGAAACTTCGAAAAAAGTGACAAAAGTGTCGAAAAAGACGACCGGAAAATGTTGGATTTTTTTTTAACATTTTGACCCAAAAAAACTAAAAAGTTGCAGGTCGACGGGGAAGACAAAAGGAGGGTTAAGTCATTTTAGGAAAGCTTCTGGTAATACAACAACATAAAATACATGTAAAACACTAGGTCAAATAATCATATTGGCCAAGAATATCACAGAACAATTAACAGGAAGATAGAAATAAACATGCAGCTCAAAATAAGCACAATGAAGAGAAGTAAACAGCTAGTTTAAATAAATATATACAAAAAGCAACAATGACAAACTACTATATATACTATGTATATTGTATTATGTGTTATATAGACCTGTGTCTGCAATAAAGTTTATATATAAACACAATACTTTAAATGAGTTCAACTTTTTGTGTAATTAATCATTTATATTTTGCTGTACTTTAATTTAAGTAACAGAAAAGGTGAACGTGTTGTGATGAATATCTGTCATCTGTGTGTGTGTGTGTGTGTGTGTGTGTGTGTGTGTGTGTGTGTGTGTGTGTGTGTGTGTGTGTGTGTGTGTGTGTGTGTGTGTCTGTGTGTGTGTGTGACTGTGTGTGTGTGTGTGTGTGTGTGTGTGTGTGGTGGTGTTGTGTGTGGTGTGTGTGTGTTGTGGTGTGTGTGTGTGTGTGTTGTTGTGTGACTGTGTGTTGTTGTGTGACTGTGTGTTGTTGTGTGACTGTGTGTTGTGTGTGTGTGTGTGTGTGTGTGTGTGTGTGTGTGTGTGTGTGTGTGTGTGTGTGTGTGTGTGTGTGTGTGTGTGTGTGTGTGTGTGTGTGTGTGTGTGTGTGCTGTGTGTGTATTTGTGTGTGTCGTGTGTGTGTGTGTGTGTGTTGTGTGTGTGTGTGTGTGTGTGTGTGTGTCTGTGTGTGTGTCTGTGTGTGTGTGTGTGTGTGTGTTGTGTGTGTGTGTGTGTGTGTGTGTGTGTGTGTGTGTGTGTGTGTGTGTGTGTGTGTGTGTGTGTGTGTGTGTGTGTGTGTGTGTGTGTGTGTGTGTGTGTGTGTGTGTGTGTGTGTGTCGTCTGTTAGTGACTACGTGATCGAGGAGAAGACGGCCGTGCTGCAGAAGAGAGAGAGCGAGGGATTCGGCTTCGTCCTCAGAGGAGCTAAAGGTAGAAACAGAGGGATAGAGGGATGGATGGATGGATGGATGGATGGATGGATGGAGGGATGGATGGATGGAGGGATGGATGATGGATGGATGATGGAGGGAGGGAGGGAGGGATGGATGGATGGAGGGATGGATGGATAGATGATGGATGGAGGGAGGGAGGGAGGGATGGATTATGGATGGAGGGATGGATAGATGATGGATGGAGGGATGGATGGATGAATGGATAGATGATGGATGGAGGGATGGATGAAGGGATGGATGGATAGATGATGGATGGAGGGATGGATGATGGATAGATGATGGAGGGAGGGATGATGGATAGATGATGGATGGATGAATGGATAGATGATGGATGGAGAGATGGATGGATGAATGGATAGATGATGGATGGAGGGATGGATGGATGAATGGATAGATGATGGATGGAGGGAGGGATGGATGGATGGAGGGATGGAAGGATGATGGAGGGAGGGATGGATGGATGGAGGGAGGGAGGGATGGATGGAGTAGTGGATGGAGGGATGGATGGAGGAGCGGTGGGTGTTTGGAGGTGTTGGGAAAGAAAAGAAAAAGATATTTAAAACAGAGGGATGTCTTCAGAGGAAGAGCAGTGAGCTTTAAAACTCCTCGCTGTGTCTCTGTGTAGTCCCCTGAGTCTTATCCTTAAAAGACTACAATCCCCATCCTACCATGCAGCGGTGGAGGAAGTACTCAGATCTTTTACCTAGGCAAAAAAAATAGAAATACTTTAATTGTCTCAACATAGAAAAGCAGTCCCCCGGATAATCTAACAGTCCTGTGGGTTATTGTTCACAGCTTTTTACTTTCAACTACAGTTCCCATGAGCCTCAGCTGCTGCTGCAAAGGAAAGTGTGAATCTGTAGCAAATACATAATACTTTGTTGTAGCAAAAGATTGTTTATCAGATCATTTTGTAGCACTACAACAGTATAAAAAAATGCATTCAAAATCAAAGTAAAAGTCCTAATTATGCAGAACTGTAATCTGAAAAGTAACTAGTAACTAAAGCTGTCAGATAAATGTAGTGCATTAACAAGTACAATATTTCTCTCTGAGATGTAGTGGAGAAGTATAAAGTAGCAGAAAATGATAATAATATAATAATAATAATAATACATTTTACTTATGGCCTTTCATAGCTCTCAAGGACGCCTTACAGTTAAAGCAAAAATACAGTTAAAAAGGCAAATATAATTAAATTAAAGCAAACACATTAAAAAGATTGAGATAGAAAATTAAAAGAAGGCAATCTATCCATGATTTAGATGGAGAGTGGAGTCATGTGGGGTAGGCTTTTCGGAATAGGTGTGTTTTGAGGGAGGTTTTAAAGGTGGGTAGAGACTCTATGGTTGGGTACCGTTTGGATTTTTGCGATTCCGATGCTGAACCGGTTTCCGTAGCGACCTGTACTTCCAGGCGCTTGTTGTGTTGCAGCCATGGAGCGCAGTTAGCGGCGCTCTAGTGTGGCTTTATTTTACGTTGAAAAAACACCCAGAAAGACTGTGAATCACCAATGAATCAAAATAACATTTTCCTCGTATCTGTGAAATAAGCATGTGACTCCACCCCTCAAATAATCGGAATCGAAATTCGGTAAAAAACGGATTCGAAAGAAAGAATCGGAATTGTTAAAAGCCAAACGATGCCCAACCCTAATCACCTGTTTGGAGGCCTTAAAAGTTACACGTTCAGCCATGTAAACATGTTTCCCGCCTCCCCATCTTCTTTCTCTCTGCCTCTTCTTCAAGCCGAGACCCCCATCGAGGAGTTCGCCCCCACCCCGGCGTTCCCCGCCCTGCAGTACCTGGAGTCAGTGGACCAGGGGGGCGTGGCCTGGAGGGCCGGGCTACGCACTGGAGACTTCCTCATAGAGGTACGTGCTACCTACTAAGCATGCTATGTACTAAACACAGTGCTACCTACTACGCACACTGAGTGCTACGTACTAAACACACTGAGTGCTACGTACTAAACACACTGAGTGCTACGTACTAAACACACTAAGTGCTACATACTAAACACACTGAGTGCTACGTACTAAATGCTACATACTAAACACACTGAGTGCTACGTACTAAATGCTACGTACTAAACACACTGAGTGCTACGTACTAAATGCTACATACTAAACACACTGAGTGCTACGTACTAAATGCTACGTACTAAACACACTGAGTGCTACGTACTAAATGCTACATACTAAACACACTGAGTGCTACGTACTGAGTGCTATGTACTAAATGCTACGTACTAAACACACTGAGTGCTACGTACTAACACCACTGAGTTACCTGCTAAATGCTACTTACTAAAACACACTGAGTGCTACGTACTAAATGCTACAGTACTAAACACCACGGGTGCTACGTACTGAGTGCTATGTACTAAATGCTACGTACTAAACACACTGAGTGCTACGTACTAAACACACTGAGTGCTACGTACTAAATGCTACGTACTAAACACACTGAGTGCTACGTACTAAATGCTACGTACTAAACACACTGAGTGCTACGTACTAAATGCTACATACTAAACACACTGAGTGCTACGTACTGAGTGCTATGTACTAAATGCTACGTACTAAACACACTGAGTGCTACGTACTAAACACACTGAGTGCTACGTACTAAATGCTACGTACTAAACACACTGAGTGCTACGTACTAAACACACTGAGTGCTACGTACTAAATGCTACGTACTAAATGCTACGTACTAAACACACTGAGTGCTACGTACTAAACACACTGAGTGCTACGTACTAAATGCTACGTACTAAATGCTACGTACTAAACACACTGAGTGCTACGAACTAAACACACTGAGTGCTACGTACTAAACACACTGAGTGCTACGTACTAAACACACTGAGTGCTACATACTAAACACTGAGTGCTGCTGGAACAAAGTAAGCAGGGTTAGCCTAGAGGGTTTATGATGTTGGCGCAGTGTCGTGGGGTGCACCAACCATGGGGACAATATCTAGCTGCAGGGACCTGACGTGTTCTAAAAGAAGTAGCCAGATTTTAGAAAATGTAATAGTGGAGCCACGAAGGAAGTGTTTTATTTTCTCTAATTTCATAAAATAAAGGGCATCCTTTATCCAGTGGGTGTGGAAGGGAGGATAGGGACTCTTCCACTAAATAAAGAACACACGCCTCGCAAATGGTGTAAGAAAAGCAACAAATTCAGCCTGATAGGATGGCAGTGGGTGGTCAGTTGGCAGGACACCAAACAAGCCGGTCAGGGTGACGGGTGGATACTAACAGATGTGATGGCCGAAAGTGAGTCAAATACCCATTTCCAAAACACCGATAGAGCGGGACAAGACCAAAGCATGTGGGTCAGATCAGCTGGTCCTTCGTGACATTTATGACAATTTGGATCAATGTCAGGGTAGATGCGAGCCAGTTTACTTTTGGACTCTATGAACTATTTTACGCTGTATGACTCCATGACGAGCACAAATAGGTGATGTGTGGACACGTTGCAAAGCTGATTTGCCAAACCTCTATCTGTCTCTATCACTATGTCGAGATCCCCTGACCAAGTAGTAGTGACAAGAAAGCAGCTTTTAATAAATCTTTTTAAAGTGCGTGAATAAATCCAACCTGCTCCTATGACTAGGGCTGCACGATATTAGGAAAATATCTAATTATTTTGACTGATATTGCGATTGCGATATGATTCACGATATTGAAGGGAATGATCATGTTTGTATCATTATTCTCATTTTCATTGACTAATATTAAATCTTCAAAAATAAAATGATTACAGCATGATAGAGGATCTGTACCAAACAAAGATGTTTTCTGTAGGATACGATTTGTAGGCCCAGGACGTCTCTGCAGCACCACAATACTTCATTCAGAACGGTTTGACACATATTTTGCCTTTAACAAATATTGCAATATTTGGATATTGCACTAGTCCATATTGCGATTTCGATAAAATTGCAATTAATTGTGCAGCCCTACCTATGTCAGATTTAAGTTTCACTTCCCATGATCTGTGACCGATGTAGGAGCATCTTGGCGGCAGGGATTTAAACCTTCTACAGAAAATGTCTGGGAAAAGAAAATCCAAAGTGTGTTTGCACTTTGAAATAGTTAAAGATGATCCAAAGGAAGATGCAAGATGTGAGTGCACAAGTCTCTGTAAGAACTAGTAAAAACATGAAGTCTTCATTTCCCCTCCATTAATTGATAATTATGATGATTTTCGTGCCGTGACTTGTATCAGTGCCTATACTTCTCGGTGCATGGAGGAAAAATTCTGTGTGACAAAAACGGATCATAAAAACATATGAAAGATGGAAGCATACACACATTTAGCTGGAAGAACTGTACATATCTTCAATGTATCAGGTCTGTTACAATAAAACTGGCAGGATTCAAAAAAGTAAATAAATAAATGTGTGGCATCATTAGATCTCTGCTGCTGTGCCTGTGTGACACACCTGTCTCTGTGTGTGTGTGTGTGTGTGTGTGTGTGTGTGTGTGTGTGTGTGTGTGTGTGTGTGTGTGTGTGTGTGTGTGTGTGTGTGTGTGTGTGTGTGTGTGTCGTCCAGGTGAACGGGGCCGACGTGGTGAAGGTGGGTCACCGGCAGGTCGTCTCTCTGATCCGACAGGGCGGCAGTCGACTGCTGATGAAGGTCGTATCCGTTTCTAGGAAATCTGAATCCAACCTGATCAGGAAGAAAGGTACAACTCAATGTTTCATTTGCTCATAGGCGTAACTTACAGGGGGGGATTGGGGGTTACAACCCTCCCCCAATAATCAAAACTGGCCAGTGCAACCCTCCCAAAAAAACTATTATAATTTCCTTTCCATAATTAAAGACACTTGCACCATAAATTCATGCAGAAAGATTCACCAGAATGCAGGAAAATTAAGTGTTTGACGTTCAAAATTTCAATTTTTTGAAATCTCAACCCTCCCCCAAAGTTGAACCCAAAGTTGAACCCTCATTATTAATTCTCCTGTTTTCTTTATTTAATTCTTGTATCATTATTTTGTATTCTGTTACACCGATGCCCGAGCAAGTTTTTAACCTTGTTTAACATCTCAAATGTGTTTTCTACACACCATGAGCGAAATAACTTGGGCTGAAAATTGTTTGGTTTCTAAAATGTCATAAAACGGTGAAAAATGTCGATCTGTGTTTCCCAAAAAGCCCAAGATGACGTCCTCAAATGTCTTGTTGTGTCCCCAAATCAAAGATATTCAGGGCTTAATTTACTAACACTAGCGCAGTTTGCGCTGCGTCTGTTTATGCGAGATCGGTAATAGCGCACGCTATGCTTCCACATTTTGCGTAGTATTTATCAACCCTGACGCCCATCAGGCAATCAGCGTCTTTCTCCGCCCACTAGACCGTAGATTGCGCTGTAGCAAAGCGGTACTGTTGCTATGATACGGCTGAGTGCAGACTGAGATATTCCCACTGCTGATGCTATGACTGTTTGAAATGATCCTGATGCCGATATCTGTAATGTAGCGAGGAGTTTAACAACTGCTGGAATGGGATGTGAACGCTGAGTCGGAGATTCAATTTCATCTTTGATTTCTTCCAGTAACTCTAATATTACTATGTTATATTATTATTATTATTATTATAATATTATGGCTGCTTGATCTGGAACGCTAAATGATGTTGTGTTCACTGACAAAGTGTGATTCTTGTGTTAAAAATATTTTCAGTCTCGCCTATGTCTTCGTCTTGCTCAAATTGCTGTTGCCATTTCACCAGCGGCATAAAGGTCTACGAGGAAACTGGACTGCGGCTGGTTTAGACCTGCTTTAAGAGGCGGAGAATTTCCCCCGCAGAATAGAGGCGCGCTCTTACTGACAGTCTTTGTAAATACCACGGAATATATAATTAGGGGCACTTAGCGCTTATCCTCCCACCTTTTTGGGTGGAACTCCCACTTTCCCCACGACCCTCCCACGAACGCATATTGAAAGCGCAACTTGTCTCTTCTCGCTCATGTGGCAGACAATCTGCGATTTTACCCAAGTGCGCCCTGTTTGTAAATAGCCCGCATCGGTTACATCCGTCTTTGCGACCAATTAGCGCCTGGAAACAGGTGCAAACGGCTTGATAAATCTAGCCCTCAGTTTACTGTCCCAGAGGAGAGACGACACTAGAACAATATTCATATTTAACACGCTGACATCAGAGAAGTTTTACTTAAACTGATTAATCGATTATTAAAAATAGTTGGTGATTCATTTAATAGTTGACAACTAATCGATTAATCTTTGCAGCTCTAGAAATGAGCAGTTGCCGAGCATTTCCGCCTTTGAACTGCAGTGTACCAATGACAGCCAGGTTTTCATACGTCACATACCATTAGCATAATCACTGTGCGCTAGCCTGGGAAAACCCTGACGAACTTCTGGCAAATTTGAGATTTGCTCTGCAAGTCAGTCTGGCCAAGAGCCCATTCGAGCCCATTTCCAATTTTTCCAAATCGAGGCACCAATCACAACCGTTGAGGCGGGCTCTACACCAATCACAACCGTTGAGGCGGGCTCTACACCAATCACAACCGTTGAGGCGGGCTTTACACCAATCACAACCGTTGAGGCGGGCTCTACACCAATCACAACCGTTGAGGCGGGCTTTACACCAATCACAACCGTTGAGGCGGGCTTTACACCAATCACAACCGTTGAGGCGGGCTTTACACCAATCACAACCGTTGAGGAGGGCTCTACACCAATCACAACCGTTGAGGCGGGCTCTACACCAATCACAACCGTTGAGGCGGCTTTACACCAATCACAACCGTTGAGGCGGGCTTTACACCAATCACAACCGTTGAGGCGGGCTCTACACCAATCACAACCGTTGAGGCGGGCTCTACACCAATCACAACCGTTGAGGCGGGCTTTACACCAATCACAACCGTTGAGGCGGGCTCTACACCAATCACAACCGTTGAGGCGGGCTTTACACCAATCACAACCGTTGAGGCGGGCTTTACACCAATCACAACCGTTGAGGCGGGCTTTACACCAATCACAACCGTTGAGGAGGGCTCTACACCAATCACAACCGTTGAGGCGGGCTCTACACCAATCACAACCGTTGAGGCGGCTTTACACCAATCACAACCGTGAGGCGGGCTTTACACCAATCACAACCGTTGAGGCGGGCTCTACACCAATCACAACCGTTGAGGCGGGCTTTACACCAATCACAACCGTTGAGGGGCTCTACACCAGTCACAACCGTTGAGGCGGGCTTTACACCAATCACAACCGTTGAGGGGCTTTACACCAATCACAACCGTTGAGGCGGGCTTTACACCAATCACAACCGTTGAGGCGGGCTCTACACCAATCACAACCGTTGAGGCGGGCTCTACACCAATCACAACCGTTGAGGCGGGCTCTACACCAATCACAACCGTTGAGGCGGGCTCTACACCAGTCACAACCGGTGAGGCGGGCTTTACACGATGATGAGCTTCTTGTTTACATTCAACATGGCGGCCACCGAAGCGCAGCGTCACCCAGATCGTTGGTCTGATTGGTTGAAGGACTATCCAATTGCGCCCAGAGCAGGGCCGGCCCAAGACTTTTGGGGGCCTTAAACAGGATTTGGTTTGGGGGACTCTCCACATTGTAACATGTTGCCACTGCACTTGGCACTAAACCAACTTGTGTATTGTAAATATTAGTTTAAGCACTCATAATGTACAAATACGCATTTAAAGACTAATGTGAGACCTATTAGCAGCAACGCTATCTTTAAATAGACCGGCTCTGTTATGAGCTCTATTGTGGGACATTTCAAGCACTCTTGGGGGCCCCTCTTGTAGCCGCGGGGCCCTAAGCAGACGCTTAGTTCGCTTATGGGTCGGGCCAGCTCTGGCCCAGAGGCATTTTGAGCGTCGTCCGTTGGTGACACCCCTTTGGAAATGAACTGTGAATGAAGCTTCCCCAGACCCCCCACTCTCAGTTACAACTGAGAAGGGTCTGGGGTCAACCAGGCTAACTGCGCGCAGGATGACATGTAAAAAGACCTGCTGCTCCGGCCGCACAGCAACAATGGCGCCAAGCCCGTCATTGCCGGGTATTAATGTTAAGCATTTATTCAACAAATGGTGGTATTTAACAACTTTTGATGACATAATAATCACTTCATACAGACAACAGTACTATGAGAAGCATAGATTACGTTTAATTGTACTTTTTCGCTGCTCTAGTCATCTTCCCCTCAGAAGCTGTTGTCACCCTCCATTGTCAAGCGCTGTGGGCCCATCAATCAAACTCGCTGGATTCACACAGAAAATAAATGCGGGTGTTCGGGGATGCGAGAGGAAAAAATGAAGATGAAAAGTAGATATATTTTTTATTCATGACCTGGAAGTATTTATTTAGCGAGCGTCAGTAAAAGGTCAACTGTACAGAACACCGTTAGTCTACGTTACTTTAAAATGTGTCACGAGGGGGACTTTAATATTTACTGCAGTCTGTGTAATTGTCACAAAAAGCAGGAAGCTTCACGTAAAGTTCAGTGTTTCAGTGTTTTTTTCGTTTTCGCTCACTAACCGTGCTCTGATTGGCTCTCGTCTTGGCTTGTAGCTCCTCCCCCTCCAAAACGAGCCCCCAGCACCTCGTTGACACTCCGATCCAAGTCCATGACCGCTGACCTGGAGGACATAGGTAACACACACACACACACACACACACACACACACTCACGCACACACACTTCAGAGTTGAGTCAAACTGTAGGAGTGTGTGTTGTTGACCTGTGTTCTGTCTGCAGCCAGGAGGAGACGCTTCGGTGAGTCACATCTGATGACGTCATAGTTGTGGCTTTTGTGTCTTTTATTTGTTGTTGTGATGTAACACTGCGGTGGCAATAATGTTGCTCTCATGGCATGATGTCATGTAATGTGTCAGTGATGTCACAGCCAGGGCCGTCGCTAACCCTAAAAGGTCCTCCTTGCACACCGAGTCAGAAACGGACCTTGAAAAATACTTTTTCCATCTGCAGTTAAAAAAAAAGCTACCTCAGCATTTCTAAAATCTTGGCTACGGCCCTGCTGACTCACGTTGTGATGTCATGTTGTTGTTGTTGTTGTGGTCGTGTTGTGATGTCATCATTCTGTGAATCACTATGTTTTTTGTTGTTGGTTTATCTTGTTTTTTGTTTTTTTTAATCATGTCTCCTCCCTCCAGAGAAACTGGATGAGATGTTGGCCGGGGGTCAACAGGAAGTAGTTCTAAGGGCCCGTCCGTCAGACGACTTCAGAGCGGCGACGGTGAAACAGAGACCGACCAGCCGGCGAATCACGCAGGCAGAGATTAACGTAAGACTACGTTAGAGTACCTCACACAGTAGACAAGTATTAAAAGGGCAGTAACGATCCTAAAATAAGACCGATATTAACGACTCTCGGAGATATGATTCCTGTAAGGCAGGGTTGTCAAACTCATTTTCTTTTTTTGTGTATTTATTTTGATTGTTTTCGTAACAAAGAAGTAGAAACATAATAACAATAGTTGGTGGTGCTACACAAGACAGTACAGGTTACTTGACATAAGACAAAGGTAATGGCACAGCGACAGGGTAGCACAAGTTCAGTTTTTAGACATTAAATCGAGAAAAGGTTGCCAGATTTCAAAAGAAAATTCCTCTTAAGCAGACATGATGTACCTGGTTTTCTCCAAGTTTAAGACATTTCCCAGCTCTCTCAACCATATTTCAAGTATAGGAGACCTTTGAGATTTCCAAGATTGTAAAATCAGCTTTCTGGCTAATGTTGAAAGGGAAATAGCCTTGGCTTCACCACTACTCTTCACACTATCTGGATTGGCCACTCCGAACAATACGGTGAATGGGTCTGGGTTACATGGATGATTAAAGGCCTTGGTGAAAAACTCAACCAAGGAGCCCCAGAATGATTGTAGCTTATGACATGACCAGAATAAGTGGGATAGTGTTCCTTCTTCACTCCGACACTTAATACATTGGGATGACACCTCCGGAAATATTTTCTGCAATCTGGAGGGAGAATAGTCTAGTCTATGTACTGTCAAACTCATTTTCCCAGAGGGCCACAGTGGAAAAAGAGAATCACACCAAGGGCCAGACATGCAGAGTTTCTTGATGTGCATGTCACTTTTTTTTTAAACATTTTGGTAGCTTTTTTCCAAATTTTTATTGTTTTTGTTCCAACCTTTTAGTGGCTTTCTCAGACATTTGTCACCTTTTTTGTAAATTTGTTGCTTTTTGTCACATTTGTTGTTGACATGAAGCCATACAAGTCACAAAAAGAGTTCCTTAGCCATCATAGAGTTTAGCAAATCAAGAAATACTATTGTTTTAACAACAAGCTGTTTCACAGCCTGAATATCCAATCCAATCCAATCCACTTTATTTATATAGCACGATTTTAACAAACACAAGGTTTCCAAAGTGCTGCACAAAAAAATAAAACAGAATAAATAGATAACAGAGCACAGAGGTACCCAATATAAAGATAAATGCAATAAAAATTAAAATTAAATTAAATAAGTAGAATAAATAAAAACTAAAATGCACTGTCTTTAATTAAAATAAGCAAGTATACACATAAGATCAACACTCTACCTGGTGTTAAAAGACAAAGAAAAGATGTGGGTTTTAAGAAGAGTTTTAGAGAGGAGAGAGGAGAGGAGAGGAGGCCTGTCTAATGTGCAGAGGCAGTCCATTCCAAAGTTTTGGAGCTGCAACGGCAGACGCTCGATCCCCTCTGAGCTTAAGCCTAGCTTTAGGCACCATCAGGAGCAGCTGGTCAGCTGACCTGAGAGATCAAGAATATGAAAACTCTCTCTCTGCTTCTGTGGGAATTTCTGAGTCTGCAGTCTGCTTTGAATGTCAGGTAATTGCAGTTTAAAAAACACTTTCCTGTGTTTTTGGTTTGGCGCACAACTAGGCGAGCCAAAATCTATTGTGAACCCAAATTGATATACGGGCCGGATCTAAATCTGCAAGGGGCCAGATTTGGCCCACGGGCCTTGAGTTTGACACATGTGCTGTAAGGGATAGTTCTGCGTTAAAGGGTCAAGTCTGCGCACGATATAAGAAAAATGATCTGGCTTGAGTTCACACGTTATGACGGGGATTACTTTTCATCATTACAAATCCTCAGTTAAGATGAGCAACAAAAATCAGTTTTTTTGGACCAAGTGTGTGTTTGTGTCTGCAGTCGTTGTTTGAGCGTCAGGGTCTGGTGCCCCCCTCGGCTCCAGAGAAAAGCACCATGGCTTTACCCCGAGGAATGTCCAGAACCAAGAGCTTTGGTGAGAGACACACACACACACACACACACACACACACGTTGTTGTACATACTGTATTGGGGTGTCAGGATTTTGATCTAAATCCAAAGCAGGATTGACGATTCCCCCAGTATTTCTCTCTCCACCCCCGCCTACTTGCGCACGTCTGAAGTAAAAACAACAACAGACACAGCGTAGCTTACCGGCTGGTAGCATGCAGCTAAAGACACAGGGTAACGTTAGCTTAGCGGTAGCCTGCAGCTGCACTTTTCCAGACACCATGGGTACTGCTGGAGAAGACGGAGAAACAACAGAACTGGAAAATCCTCCTACTTCCCTGAAGTTACCGGTGTGGCAACATTTTGCCTTTCCCGTGAGTTATAAAAAACAAACAACGAAGGTAAAGCACGGTGGTGTCACTGCCCGATGTGAGTCGAGTGCAGATGTGAGTCGTGCATGCTCAGATTTGAACGGTTTACGGCATAAAGTGTCATACTGAAATTTGTGAAATCCATAAAATAATAAACTTTTCTCTTTACATACAAAAACAGAAGATGGTAATCATTTCAAAAACGTTGTAGCTCTATGATTGTTTGATTGCTAACGTTAGCTCAAAACGCCATTCAAGTGACCGCCTTTGTTGTGTTTGATTGCTAACTCGTAGCTAGCAGCGAACGAATTTCGTTGTAGGTCAATTTTTACTGTATTGACATTACAGAAGTCTCTCGTTAGCATCTTGTAGGCTACTTGTCGCAAAGTGACAAAAATATTAATCAAATCGTGGATTTGGAGAATCGCGACACCCCTAAATACTGTATTCTCAAAGTCACAAAGTTTGGGCTACATTTTTGTGGTATGTGTATAGTTTGAAGTGTTGGGTACCTTAATTTTAACGTCTCCATGGTTACCACGGCAGGCACACCTGATGACGACAGGATCACCGCTCTGATCAACGAAAGTCGGTTTCCTCGGAGCTCTTCCCTGACGGACAGCTTCATCCCTCCTCCTCCTCAGATGGCTCCGCCCCCTCCTCCCTCCGCCTCCTCCTCCACCTCCTCTCTCTTCCTCCTGGACTCCGGCCCCCCTCCTTCCTTCCTCCCCCCTCCTCCCCCGGCCAGAGGGGAGGGGCTAACCCGCTCCAGCTTCAAGCCGGGGGCGGAGCCGAGGCTCCAGGAGCTCTCCGATTCGCCGACGCGGAGCCACGCCCACGCCGAGCGCCAGAGGAAGGCGAGGTCGATGATCATCCTGCAGGACACGCCGCCGCAGCTGCAGCCTGACGCGCACGCCGCGGCCGCCACGCACTCGCTGCACACCGCCACGCACACCGCCACGCACACGCTTCACACCGCCACGCACACATCCACGCTGTCTCTCCACAGCACCAGCCCGGCCCTCGGCCACTCACCGCTATCGCGCCGCCGGGGACGGGCAATAGAAAACCCTTACGCGAACGTGGGACAGCAGGCTCCGCCCTCCAAGCCGCAGAGGAGGAAGTCACCTTTGTTGAAACAACTTCCTGTAGAGGAGCAGGGTCAGGATCGCTCACACTTGTCTTTTCTCATTTCTAACGAGTTATATTTGTGTCTAATTTCCTGATGCATGATGGGAAGTTTTGCGCACAAACTAAAATGTATTCTGTGGTCAATGCATTTAGTTTTGTCAAAGTCAGTCTGTACTTTGCTAAGTTCCTGTTTTGGTTGGCAGCTACACCGCCTCTAGTGGAAAAAAACTCTGCAGAAAAGCGCCCTACATGATTTGCATTTCTCCCCCATTGTCCAATCAGATTAATTGAGAGGCGGGCCTTCTGTGGTGGTGAATGTGGTTGCCTTGCAATTGTAGTCTTCAACAAAAAAAGTCTCTGTGGTGCAAAAAGCACTCCGTCTGATTGAGGCCATTCTCCAAGTGCTTCCAGAGTGACCAATTACCTAAGAATGATCAATTTAAAGACAATCAGAAAATACCAACTTCAATTCTCCTATTGACTCTGAATTGAAGCACACTGTAAAATGGTAAATCTGGTAAAACTTGGAAGCACACAGAAAAGTACTTTTAAGGCCGGTTACACACTGGCTGCGTGGCGTGATCGTGGCGTTTCTGTTGCGTGTCAGATGCATGGATTTCATGTTTCATGTCTCATGGTGTCCTCACACACCAGAAACGTGTCTGACGCGGCGCTGCTGCTGCTGCTAGCCTTGTCTGGACACATGGATGTTTCCCATTGATAAAATGAAATATCGGGTTAAACATAAATATATACTGATTTGATTATAATCAGTATAATTATATCAAAACCTCAAACATCAACATGTCATTTATTAATATGTATTCGTGTCTAAACGACATATAAACATCTTCTCCTGTTCTATTTTGCCTGGAAACGCTTCCAACAACGCTTGCGTGTCGTGTGAAAAATAGGCGTCAGTCCTATTTCCAACATGCACGAGATGCGAGACGTGCGTGTCACGCAGGAAGTGTGTACGCTCTAACCTGTTACCATGGGAGCCGATATATAAACGTCCACGCCACGCAGCTGACACGCTCGCGCCACGCAGCCAGTGTGTAACCGGCCTAAGAGGTTATTAGTGTGAGCTGATGTGGATCGTAGCAGACAAGCAAATCACTACATTGAGTTCAGAATTTAATCTGATTGCTGCTTCTTCATGTGCTTGCTAAAAACAATATTGTGCTCTCAAATTGTCCCTTCACCAGCTCAGGATTGAGACACTAATATAATGCTGTAGACCCCTAATGTCACTCCTACCCGTCTCACTCCTTGTGTGTTTTCTTCTTCTTCTTCTAGGACTTGGAATCAGAGATCAAGATTTGCTGAGAGTAGACGGAGGCGGCAGCCCCAGCAGGGCCGAGCTGTACCAGCAGCAGGTTCTCTCAGAGCGCGCTCGGGTTCAGGGTCGCAGGTCGTCTCTCTTCCTGTCTGTGGAGGGAGCCGGGTCCGAGAACCAGGTGCCCCTCCTCACTCAGAGCCACTCGATGGACGACCTCGGCGAGCTTCCCCCTCCAGCTCCGGTCCTGTCGCCCTCACCGACGCCTCACACCTTCCTCCACCCGCTGACGGGGAAACCTCTAGGTCAGTCTGAGTCTGGATGCATTCTGTATCACAATGGATCTTTTTCACAGCAGACATGTTGACTTGTTATAGTAGGAGAAGCACAGCTGAAATTAATAACCTTAACGATGGCTCAATTCCATCAAGTGTCCCAGGAAGAGATTTCAGTGAGTCAGCATGAACAATACCAGGACCTCTCCTAAGTGGAATGCAGCCATCAGTAATGGTTTAATACCAGGACCTCTCCTAAGTGGAATGCAGCCATCAGTAATGGTTTAATACCAGGGTCTCTCCTAAGTGGAATGCAGCCATCAGTAATGGTTTAATACCAGGGCCTCTCCTAAGTGGAATGCAGCCATCAGTAATGGTTTAATACCAGGACCTCTCCTAAGTGGAATGCAGCCATCAGTAATGGGTTTGAATACACCTGTGCTTTTCCTACTATGACATGTCAACATGTCTGCCGTGAAAAAGGTCTATAGCAAAGTTACAATAATCAATTCTGGTAATTAGAGCATTAACGTTTATCCAAATCACAGAATTATAAAAACAATGTAAATTTTTTTCTATAAAAAGGTTTAGAAACAAAACAAGAATGTACTGCTTAGCAAAAGTAAAGCCCAGTTTACACGAATACGCTCGCGGGTGAAAACGACTAAATATTTTATGAGATGTGCCTTTCGTTTAGACGGCGACGGCATCCACCGTCGCATTCCTGTCTAAAGGGTACAAACACTCTGTGTGTGTGTGTGTGTGTGTGTGTGTGTGTGTGTGTGTGTGTGTGTGTGTGTGTGTATGTGTGCGCACGTCGTGTGTGTGTGTGTGTGTGTGTGTTTGTGCGCATTGTTTGGAGCAATAACTCCACCTGGAGAGGATGTCAGGATGACAGAATCAGCATATATACTGTATATATTAATTCTTTTACAGTTGTTCAGCGGTGTTGTGCAGAATTTAGCCGGCAGTTTTTCCGCTTGGAGTGGAGATGTGTTAACATTCTGAGTTTCATTTAAATTAGTTTAAAATACTGCGGAAAATACTGCATCTCCAGATTCCGTGTGACCCTGACAATAATTATAGTCATAAAAAGAGCATAAAATCTGTCCATACTAAAACTTTACAACTGTAAACCTCTCTTCTCGCCTCAGACCCCTCGTCTCCACTCGCCCTGGCTCTCGCTGCACGAGAACGAGCGCTCACTGCCCGCACGCCGAGCCCCGAGCCTCGACTGAAACACGCATCTGCCTCCACCACGCCCATCCCCACTCCAGCCGCAAGCCCCGAGGGGAGACACAAGCGCACCCCTATCCCCACCCCGCAGGGCAGCCCCGAGCCGCGGTCCAAACGCGCCACTCCTCAGACAAGCCCCGAGCAGCGAACCAAGCGCACCACTCCCCAGACCAGTCCCGAGCTGAGGCACAAACGCATAACCCCGCCAATATTCCCTGACGGACAAGTGGAGCGTCCCGAAACGGAGGGAGGAGTGACATCACCTGCCGCCCCCTCCCCTGAGCGCTGGAGACCCAGCCCCTTGCCAGCGCTGGCCAATGAGAGCCACCCTGCTCTGATTGACAGGCGCAGAAGCCTCACAGTGGGCAGCTCAGAGGAGGAGGGCGGGGCTTACACAGTCACACTCCCACCGGCGCTGCTTTCGTCCAGCGATGAGGAGACGAGGGAGGAGCTGCGCAGAATCGGCCTGGTGACTCCACCCGCTGCTTTCGCCACTCCTCCCGCCCTTCCTCCCCCATCATCCCTTATACTGTTGCCACGGCGAGGAGGGGAGGGAGGAGGAGGAGGAGGAGGAGAGAGCGGTCCTGAGTCTATGGGTCGACGAGCAGATGAGGAGGAAGGAGGTGACGAACGGCTCCACGACAGCTCGTCCTCCCCCAGCTCGCTCCCTCCCTCCATCACCTTGGCCTCCCCTCCCGCTCCCTCCTCCCCCTCCTCCCCTCCCGCTGCTCACCCTTCTCCCTCCTCCCCAGCCACCTCGCCAATCGGTCTCAAGCCACGCCTTCGTTCGCCCATCGGGCGCGGCCGATCCGCGCTCCGGGATCCGCTGCTGAAGCAGTCGTCGGACAGCGAGCTCCTCCCGTCTGCCGCGTCCTGCTCCTCCCCCTCCTCCCCCCTCTGCTCCTCCCCCACCGGCGGCGGCGGCCGGCAGCCTCGCTATCTGTTCCAGAGGAGGTCCAAGCTGTGGGGGGGCGGGGACGACCGCGAGGAGAGGCGGGGCTTCAGCCCGGACGAAGGGGGACGTCCGGCGGCGCTGGGAGGTCAGGGGGCGGGCTCAGCCGCGGATCTGACCAATCGGTCGGCCTCAGCGCTGGAGCTGAGCGGCAGGGCGGGGTCCGGACTGGATCTGGCCAATCGGCTGCAGCTGCTCAACAAAGACAGTCACTCGCTGGGGGAGGAGCCAAGTCCCCTCGATCCGGGCCGCAGGTCGCCAGTAGGAGGCGCCAGGTACTACAAACTGCCTTTTTTACTGTAAATACTGCAGTACTACTGACCTCACAGTACTACCGTGTGTGTGTGTGTGTGTGTGTGTGTGTGTGTGTGTGTGTGTGTGTGTGTCATTGTGTGTATCATTCTTGACTTTATCCATTTAAATGTGTGTGTGTGTGTGTGTGTCATTGTGTGTATCATTCTTGACTTTATCCATTTAAATGTGTGTGTGTGTGTGTTTGTGTCATTCAGGGTTCATACGTTTTGAAAAAACCTGGAAAAGTCACGGAATTATTTTTAACACAGAATAATAACATGTCATTAATAAATGTATTTTCAGGTCGTCTTAACCTCAACGTATTCGGGGAGCGATATTAAGAATCCATCTATGAACCACAGACATTATCATTCATGTTGTAGTTAAACCTATGAGGGTCAACTTTAACACAGATTGTATAATGTCGACTGACATTTTCAGGAACACATAGTCATGGAAATTTGCCAAAAAGTCATGAAAAAGTATTGGTTAAAATGCGTATGAATCCTGACTGCCTTTTTACTGTAAATACTGCAGTACTACTGACCTCACAGTACTACCGTGTGTGCGGTGGTTGTAACAGACTCTGTTGTTTGTGTTGTTCCAGATGTTTGGACAGTGGAGAGAGTAAATCGTAGGTTTTTATCTCTGGTAAACATTTCTCGTTATCGCTAAGAGATGATTTTTTTATTGATTCGCTAACAGCTAACTAACACGCACCTTCTTCACCGATGACTAACTACTAAATGTTGAAAAGAAATGACTGTCCTATCTGTCTTTTGAATAAAAGCTTGGAATGGACCATTTGCTTAACAACTCTGCCAAAATAATAGCTTACCAACCATAACAAGGCCAGTCAAGCTTTGTATTTCTTGGCATGCGGTATGCACGCGCCAAACGTAAGAGCGGTTTCCTTTCCAAAACCAAAAATATATGAGCAAAAGTGCAAGGAATGGGAATAGAAACAGGAAGCAGATTGTCTGACGTTACCCTGTGGTTGAGAACCATCGATGTGTAAGTTGAAAATAATTTGGAGAAAGAACAGTGGGGAAAAGTAAGAGCAGGGAGTTATTAGCTTGAAACGATGACGAGGTGTAACTGTTACTGAAAGGTGTGTAAGCTACCTAACCGATAAGACGTTTCCAATAGTCTCCGTTTTAGGGGCTCGGAAACACCGGAGTAGTGTGGATGCAATGCATAAACTTCTTAAAAGAGATTTGTTTTTAAAAGAAAACATCGTAGTGAAGAAGTGAAGTGAAGTGAAGACTGAGGGGAGCGAGGCTTAGCTTAACTCCATGTAGACACATCAACCAGTCCTTCCAGAAAAATGTGGAGTTTTTTTGTGATTGTTGCGGGCAAAAATCCTTGATTATGCGGCACGTTTTCTTAAAAAAATGCAATGGAATATTGCTATATGATATTTATGCAATTTTATGCGATGAAATTGCGGGAATTTGCAAAAATTGCAGAAAAAACAGTGATCCCCCCCCCCCAACACCCTGCTTTTCGATGTTCACGTCGCGTAATTACGTCACTTCATAACGTCACTTCATACCGTTCCCATGGCAACAGGGGAAAATGGCTGCTCTTGTGTGAAGTAAACACAACATTTTTCAACTTTCTGCTAAGATATATTATGGGACTTTTTTTGCAACGAAAATGCGGGGATTATGAAATCATGCAAGCCTCGCAAGGCAATTTATGCGGCGAAAGTGGGCGTATTTGAAAAAACTTCTTAAAAGAGATTTGTTTTTAAAAGAAAACATCGTAGTGAAGATGTAGCCTGAGGGGAGCGAGGCTTAGCTTAACTCCATGTAGACACATCAACCAGTCCTTCCAGAAAAATGTGGAGTTTTTTTTGTGATTGTTGCGGGCAAAAATCCTTGATTATGCAGCACATTTTCTTAAAAAATGCGATGGAATATTCTATATGATATTTATGCAATTTTATGCGATGAAATTGCAGAAAAAACAGTGATCCCCCAACACCCTGCTTTTCGATGTTCACGTAATTACGTCACTTTATAACGTCACTTTATAACGTCACTTCATAACGTTCCCATGGCAACAGGGGAAAATGGCTGCTCTCGTGTGAAGTAAACGCAACATTTTTCAACTTTCTGCTAAGATATATTATGGGACTTTTTGTTGCAACGAAAATGCGGGGATTATGAAATCATGCAAGCACCACATATTTTGTGCGGAAATCAGCAATTTATGCGGTGAAAGTGGGCGTATTTGAAAAAACACACACCCCCACATAAATATGCAGACTTTGGCTGATTATGCGTTGAATTATGCGATCGCATAATCACGTTTTTCTGGAGGGACTGATCAACTGATGTTTATGTCATTCACGTACCGTTTAATGTGTTGCAGGTTGTTCTCCAGTCTTGGGGAACTCCACACTATCTCCCAGCGAGGATTTGGCGCCAGCTACACAGTCCGACCAGGAAGCCGCTACCCTGTAACCCGCCGGAGCCCCTCCCCCTCTCCCTCCCCATCCGATAGGTCAATAGGGCTCGCCTCCTCCCCCACCACCTGCCCTGAAAGGCCAGATCTGAGCTCGGGTCGCAGTCTAACCATCCTAAAGTCGTCCAGTCTCAGCCTCCCCTCGGAACCGAAGGAGGTTCGGTTTGTGATGCGAAGCGCCAGCGCACGAACCAGGTCTCGTTCGCCCTCTCCTTCGCCCCACGCCTCTCCCTGCCCCTCCCCGGTCCTCAGCGGGCCCCTGTTGGCCCTTCGGCCATGGAGGCAGCGGCCCCTTAACTTGTGGAATAAATATGACGTGGGCGACTGGCTGGAGAGCGTGGGCCTGGCCGAACACCGCCAGCGCTTCCAGGAGCACGAAATCGAAGGCTCCCATCTGCCCGCTCTCACCAAGGAGGACTACGTGGAGCTGGGCGTCACCAGACTGGGACACCGAATCAACATCGAGAGGGCGCTCAGACAGCTGCTGGATGGTTCCACTTGACCCCTGACCTCTGGACATCCTGTGACCTCATAACCTCTGGTCAGACACTAGGCCATCTCTCTTTGACTAGAATATCTTAGCAGTGACTGAATCTTTAGACCTTTTTACCAACGTGGAGCCCAGCTATCTGAGTGACCTCGAAGACATTTTGGCTTGTCAGCTCTTTGATCAACCCAAACCAACTGGTAGCACCAAGACCGTGTCCAGTATTTAACTTTAGTTTACAGTTTAGACCTACAAGATTTAGTTTGCCCTCTGTTAACATCTAGTGCCTCCTAGTTAAGCCATAAAAGCCCTCTACCAAATTTGTAATTCCTCTATTTAAAAGACAAAAAATTGGAAAAGATTTTTCCGAGCGTTATCCTGGTTGCTCTGTAGTAGGCTGAGTTTTCAGTGCAAGTCAAACAATGCACAGAACATGGCTATGATTTGCAATAGAGAGACCAGCTGTACGGCATGCACTGCACTTATTTTCCGCCAGGTTTTGCAGGAAAAGTTCAAGAACATTGAACTTTACATCTCCAACACAAAGGTTCGATTCTGGCATTAACGGGAGATTTAAGTAAAGGCAACAATTGACAGGAGAGAACAATGTTTATTTCACACTACATGGCACAAACTATTTTCTCGAAGCGAATATTTGCGTCGTGGGAACATATTGGGAATATTTGCGTGTAATCGCGTTACAGTTCTGCCCGCAAGACGACAAGCAAATAATGTTCGCCTCTTTGTCTAATTCGCTTTGTGCGTCGGGCGATAGGAACAAATCCCGACAGATCAATTTCTGGCAGTATATCAATATAAAATCCAATATTAACGCTATAAATGACTCTCCAACACCCAAAGATATTAATTTTACTATAGTAGAAGACTAACAAAACAAGCAAATGTTCATATTTGAGAAGCTGTGAGCATGTTAATCTACTTTGTGTCCATTCATTAACAGATTACTATACTAAGCTAATCACAGCTGGACACAGAGCTGTTCTGCTGATCCCAACAGCGGAGACATTGATCAAAGAGCTGACAAACCAATTACTAATATAATGAGACGGGTTGTTTTCCTCGTGCCACCCTGCTTCCCCAGACGAGTTTAGCTGGGCGATTAGCGAGCTCCTGGGAGTCTCAACCTTAACAACAACAACAACAACAACAATGGGAGATTAGCTGAGGACATTTCTCCGTCTTTCTTGTGACTTAGCTTCTTTTTTCTTCTTTTTTTTTTTAAATATCACTCATGAAGAATTTGTTTGTTTCTTTTGAGTTCATATCTTAAAGGAATACACCACCGTTTGTTGAAATAGTTCTTATCACGGTCTCCCCTGGCTGTAGATAGGTGGGCCAACGCATTTTTTTGTCTCAGTGCAAGTAATTAGGTTGTTTTTTTGTCTTTTGTTGGCTCACTTTTAGTCACAACATGCTAACCGGCAACATAGGATTCCATTCACTACGCTAAGCTAACTAGCGGCGGGGCTGCCGGTGTTGCACCGGACTAAAACGATGCATGCACAAAAGATGCGTTGGCCCACCTATCTACAGCTAGAGGAGACCCCACCTATCTACAGCTAGGGGAGACCCCACCTATCTACAGCTAGAGGAGACCCCACCTATCTACAGCTAGAGGAGACCCCACCTATCTACAGCTAGGGGAGACCCCACCTATCTACAGCTAGAGGAGACCCCACCTATCTACAGCTAGAGGAGACCTCACCTATCTACAGCTAGAGGAGACCCCACCTATCTACAGCTAGGGGAGACCCCACCTATCTACAGCTAGAGGAGACCCCACCTATCTACAGCTAGAGGAGACCCCACCTATCTACAGCTAGAGGAGACCCCACCTATCTACAGCTAGAGGAGACCCCACCTATCTACAGCTAGGGGAGACCCCACCTATCTACAGCTAGAGGAGACCCCACCTATCTACAGCTAGGGGAGACCCCACTATCTACAGCTAGAGGAGACCCCACCTATCTACAGCTAGGGGAGACCCCACTATCTACAGCTAGAGGAGACCCCACCTATCTACAGCTAGAGGAGACCCCACCTATCTACAGCTAGAGGAGACCTCACCTATCTACAGCTAGAGGAGACCCCACCTATCTACAGCTAGAGGAGACCCCACCTATCTACAGCTAGAGGAGACCCCACCTATCTACAGCTAGAGGAGACCCCACCTATCTACAGCTAGAGGAGACCGTGATGAGCCCTATTTCAACAAACGGTGGCGTATCCCTTTAACACCGATCATTTAGAATTTATGAATAACAAGTAATAATAATGTGGTGGTGGTGACTTAACAGAGTTTATAATAGTTTGGAAAATGATTTTTGAGTTCCTTATGATTTGACAAGGAGTTGAATTTCAAAGGTCGTTTCGGTGACGTTTTTGAAATCCATAATGATTTGTCAATGAGTGTGACTTTGTGCTGATGTGCCGTGTGTTTCAGGGAGAGCTGCAGCGGAGCTCCAACTGTAAACCTCTCTGGTTTCTAACCTGCTTATCGAGGGCTTACTGTACATGGTGCTATCTGTTTAAAGCCATCTGTACAGAAAATACCTTCCTCCTTCCCCTCCTAGACCTTCCTTACACTGACATACCAAACTCTTAACTCTATTATTCCTAAACTAACCGATCAAGTGTGGCTGTACCTGCCATAACCATCTCGCAGTAATGGTAACTCACCAGGAACAGGCCATAGATGGAGTTTCCTCCCTGCCATATTGGGGATTTATTCCCTGCCATACGTGGAGTTTCCTCCAGAACATTAATAGAGTAAATAGTTTTAAAACAGGCAAGTTGCCTAATTACAGTTTACCGTGCAATCATGTGAAGTCCAAAAAATGTGTTTGATAGGGATGCTAATTTAGAGGGTTTTTTTCTGACCGATGGCCGACCCTCGTCAACCAATCATTAACCGAAAATTCAATTTCAATTTAATTGTATTTATGGTGTCAAATCACAACAGGAGTTATCTCAGGACATTTTACAGATAGAGCAGGTCTAGACCACACTCTATAATTAACAACCCCCCCCCAGAACAAGCATTTGGTGCAACAATGGCGAGGAAAAAACTTCCTTTAAACAGGCAAGACAACAGACAAGCAGGCAACGAGTCCCAGTTCACCCGTCCGGGATGCTCGGACATACTTTGCGCGCTCTGCATCCGTGGACATCTGCGGACTTGTACCGGTTGCGCAGCCACGCTGTTTTACTTGTAGCGGAGTATTTTCATAGTGTGGTATTAGTACTTAAAGGATCTGAATACTTCTTCCACCTCTGCAGGCTAGTAACTAATCTATGCAGCAGAGTTTAACTGCCGCTAAAACCACAAAGTATCAATTCTATTTGATGACATTTCTACATTTGCACAATAGATGAGATACAGTCTGTAAAAAAAAGGTGGTGTATTTCTTCACTTTAACTAGCCGAGTTAATAACACCTGAATAATCACAAACTGTTGACTTCAACTAGGCTTTGACTCCCTCTTTTCTAAATAACTTCACACAGTAAATTCACACTAATTTGACCTGACTACATAATTCATCTGACAAGTTACAGTCTCTCCTCTTTAATCCCCTCTGAAGCACAATCAATGTTCCAGTGCCTGTTTCCACAACAACAAATCTACTGCGTTTATATCACTTTGTATTTCCAGCTGAAGTACCTAAACACGAGCTGAACCACAATCATGAATCCCAAAGTTGTACAAGTTCACGGTGCCCTTTTATGTGAAAAAGTTTTATGCACAGAGGTATAAAATGTATAGTCTATGTACAGCACATTACAGTAGACTTTATAGTCTGTATAATATATATTATGGTAGAATAATGTAGCTATAGTGTAATATATAAAGTAAAGTAGACAATAAAATGTATACAGTAATATTTTGGTAGGCTGTACTCTATAAAGTCTTAGCTGTATGTGATATTCAGCCTTTGTAAACAGTCACCATCAGCTGTTTGACTTTAAGGAGTGACTGAACTCTCAACCCACTTGAATGAGTTTATGAATTACATCTAACTTAATCACACTATCCATTTCTTCTAGTCGCCAGTCTGTAGTCCCAGTAGTTAACACCCTTGAAATATTTGATAGATCTGATTAAACACGCTCATGTTAACGTTCGAGATATGCTCGAAAACAAACTACTTTGTACGAAGTACTGTTGGTCCACTACTAGGCAAGCTGCGACGAATCGTACGTAGAGAAGTTCTTACTTTGCTCACCTCGGTTTTCCAGGCCAAACGCTGCGTGAAGTAAGCATCAGAGTCACATTGTTGGTTTGGGAAAGTTACAAAAATCGGAGGGGGCCTTCTATTTTTGGCATTTGGTTGCCAATGTCTAAGTGTGACAGCCCCTAAAGCTAATGATGTGCTCAGTCTTCACTGCCGTCATCTTCAGAAACAGATGTGAGGCTATCATAGGCCCACATGTTAGGTAGAAAACATGCTTAAATACACATTCAAACATGCACAGTTTCACATATAGTAAAAAAGGTGATGCATTTAAGATGCTTGCTCCTTCACATACATTCTCTAACATCAAAACATGCATTACATTTTCCTATGGGGACATGCATAGATTAAACAAAAATACAGAGCAGCACTTAAACTCACAAAAATAAACACTGAACATTTAACTAGGAAAGAAGAACATTGCAAACATTAATATGAAGTGCCATATCTTTAAAATACATCAGCCGAATAGCTCCGCCTTTCGCCCTCTTACACTCCGTGGCACCGTGACGAATGCCAGGGGGAGATTACTCGCGACTGCCGGCAGATTTAGGACACGTAACGGAGTCTCCAAAGGAAGTTTAAAAGAGAATTTAAACGACAATGCGACAGGCAAAAGCAACAAGACCAAAGTTAATATTGGAGTGGAAGGAACGCTCACGGACGAAATAATACGGCCACCATAGGAGTTAAAACGCGCTGGGAATGGGAGGGGCTAGAAATGAATATTCAGTTGTTTGTCATATACAATTTCACCGCTAGTTGGGAGAAATTCTTACACGACGTAGCTTTAAGTAGCCTTCCACACTGGACCGTACCAATACAAAATTGAAAGGGAACTCTTGAGCGCGCAGACCTCCACTAAAGGCCACGCCCTATCTAGATTGTTAGCGAAAGTGAAAAATTGTTTGTGTATCTGCTCTGTGATTTGGATCCACTCCAAAATTGAATGGGTTCTTTCGTGGCCCATGCTACACCTTTCCACCAACGATCATGAACATCGGGCCTGTTGTTTTTCCGTAATCTTGATCTTGCTGACAGACAATCAGACAAACCAAACCGAAGACCTCCTCGGCGGAGGTAACCAGTGGAAACGTTACACCACAAAACATCTTTTTAGTAATTCATCTTTAGAACTTTTGACAGTATTGGTCTCACAGGTAAAGAGAGAGCTCGTGAGTAGCTGTTTACATTGAGTGAATATCACATTTATTTTAAATATGTACTGTATGTGTAGTATATATTATAAAGGACTATTAGTCTACTGTATCCACAGAATGAGACGTGGGCTGTCGCTTTCTCTGCAGTTGTAACAATGATAATCAGTGATGGAGAGGTGATGTCACCTCTGACCTCAGGTCCCCCACCCTGTACACTAACATAAACATGAGGTCATTCATTTTTTGTAGGATTTCTCAGCCAATCAGAAAGCAGCAAACCTGCTGCTAAAAAAAAATATCTCTTCAGTGACGTGGTGATGAAGTGAGAATATTGGCGTTCCTTCACACTGAAAAGTAGTTCCTTTGTTATTTTTACTGAAAGTTCTGCCTTCAAAATCAAATCGGTGTAAGGGCTCCTGCACACGGCCTGCGTGGCGTGAGCGTGGCGTTTCTGTTGCGTGTCAGTTGTGTGGAGGCTGTGTGGCGTTTTCTACGTCTTTGCACACCAGAAACGTGTCTGACGCGGCGCTGCTGCTGCTGCTGCTGCTAGCCTTGTCTGGACACATGGATGTTTCCCATTGATTTACTGCACTCAAGCAGTAGTATACTTCATGTTAAACATAAATATATATATACTGATTTGATAACAGCAAAGACGTCTTTTTTAAATTATATATGCATTTATGTCAAAACCTAGACACTTTCAAACATCAAAATGTCATTTATTAAATATATTTGTGTCAAAATGACATATAAACATCTTTTCACGCTTCCAACACGCTTGCATGTCGCGTGAAAAATTGGCGTCAGTCCTATTTCTAGCACGCACGCGTTTTCGGCGCGGCTCGAACCGCGCCTGAGACGGGCGTGTCACGCAGGCGGTGTGCAAGCTCTAACCTGTTACCATGGGAGCCGAAATATGAACGGACACACCACGCTCACGCCACGCAGCCGGTGTGTAGACGGCCTAACAGGTCGTTGAGATTCAACATCTTCTGAAGTTTGAATCTGTTTACCATGTGTTTGGTTCCAGATATTTTGAATGCAGGACTTTACTTGTAATGGAGTATTTTGATACTGTAGAACTACTTTAACTTAAGTAAACTATTGGAATACTTCTTCCATCACTGCTAACTAGGATGCAACCATAGTCCGAAAGATAAGAGCCAAAATGGCCGTTCAGTCGGAGTCTCAGCAAAAGGCCGACAGGAGAGGACCAGGACGATCATTTGAAGCATTTGAGAATTCCCCATCGCTAAAAGAAAGTTTCCACACTGGCCTGAACTATGGATCACACGTCTAAGAAGGTCTGTTAAGCAGCGGTAATAAAATTAAGTTGGATGACTTAATGACTTCATTAGAAAAGGAGCATTCATGTGCTCCTCGGATGGTCCCATTTCCCCGAGTTGGGAAGTCGTTCTTCCGACTTCGTTAGGTTCGTGAGCTTTAAGTTGTAATGTGGAAACAACATGGACGCTACAAAGTGTGTTGTGTTTTATTGCTCAGAGCGTTTAAACACGTTGACCGCTGTTTCCAGGATTTTGGTTTAGTGGTTGATTCCCAGACTTGTTGCTGCAGCAGCACATTCCCTAAAACCTCCCAAATATTCCTTTACCTGACCTGTTATCAGGCTAATGCTAATAAATAAACGTATCTAGGTCACTCTGTGTGGACAGCAGCTAACAGTTACAGCCTGATACCATATTACTAATTACATGTCAGCGAAAGATTGATATGCAATAAGTTTATTAATTAAGTTTATTACCATCAACCCAACATTTACTTTTGTCCGCCATTTTTCTGCGTAATATGACGTCAACAAAGTCGTGTGCCAACATTTTCGCCGGCTTTCCGAATTTGTTTTCCGACCTGATCTTTAATTTCTGAATATTCCGACACCGCACGAATGCAGCGAAATATACAACAAAGGACCAACATAGCTGCCAATGCATACCTGATGGTGTTCACCATGGTAACACCTCAGCTTCCTGCTGATTGGCTGAGAATCCTGGCTTTCTAACCTGCGTGTGAAACCTTCCTCCTCCTGATATTCACCTGGTTATAATGGTTTAATGGTTACCTTCCTTCCTCCTTTCTAGCTTCCTCTTTTTACAGTATGTTTGTAGTTTCTTCTGGAGTGAGTGGCGTGTGTGTACTTGTAGGTTTTTTTTCTTCCCTTTTCTAAAAACTAAAGAGCACACAAATGAGAACCGATGAGCTCTGCAACGCAACAGATTGTAATCTTTCTAATAAACTGTCATTTATTACAAAGTTAACACCTGTGCCTTCCTGTGTGGTTCTTTCCCATTAACAGCAGTCCGTTTACTACGGACTGGGTGAGTTGATGACCTCTGACCTCGTTAAGACGCTAAAAGTTTAAAAGACGAGTTAATGAGTCATGACTTTCACCACCTTAGTTTGACGACCACACACTCCTAAATAGGGGTGTGCAAAAACATGTATTCATATTCGAATTAAGATTCAAGCTCTACCGATTCAAAATCGATTCATAGAATTCCAAAAATGTATTCATATTTTTTATTTTTTAAATTGTATGTCTACTGCAATCACATGAGAAAAGTAACTACATTTACATACTGTTAATCGTTTTTTGAATCGAGAATCGTTTTTGAATCAAAAATCGATTTTGAATCGAATCTTGAGCATAAAGAAATCTATATCAAATCCTGATATTTTCTGAATCGTGCTTAGCATGAAGACTGGAAACAGGGGAACACAGCTAGCCTGGCCCTGGGATGATGTGCTGGTGATGGTGCCAACCAAGAATATTGGATGTGTATTTTGAGACACAACCTTTTCTTTTACATCACAGAGACAGTTGTTCTTAGTCTGTTTATTTTATCTATTTCAGGTTTATTTAACAGGGACAATGCACACTAATAATACATATAAAAATGTACAGTGTGCCAGAATTAGCCAAAAAGCTATTTTACATCTGCTGTCTCTGGACAGATCGTACAATGTCACACCTAAAAAGATAAAAGGATTATAATAGCACATAGAAGTTTAGTCCAATACAAGTAAAATTGACTATAAATGTAAAAAGAAATGATCAAGCATATAAACAAAAACAGTTGGTCAATATCAACATCAACACCAACACACATACACACACACAAGCCACACTGTCAGTCCAACAACCTCATAGGCATAGCACAAGTGACACAAACTTAAGTTAAGTTGCAGCATGCAGGAATTTTATGTTTAGGAAACTACTATTATACGCCATACTTATCATTCTTCTTCCATTATATACTGTGTATATGAATCACTGTTTACTAATGAGAGCACATGGCCTTGATGGTCACTGGTTCAAGGTTCAACTTCACTGTCGTTATACAACACAAGATTGCACAATGGAAAGCAGCTGTAGCCCCCTCCACACTACACACAGTTAATATGTTAACATATATTCAAATATTTTGAATAGAATAAGACTAGAAGTATCACTGTAATAATGGTAACTGCTCCTCAGATCTCTGCAGGGTAAATCCAGACAGCTAGCTAGACTATCTGTCCAATCGGAGTTTTCTGTTGCACGACTAAAACTACTTCTGAACGTACACATGTTCCACCAAAACAAGTTCCTTCCTGAGGCTATTTTGCAGCGCCACAAGACGATTGTGATTGGTTTAAAGAAATGCCACTAAACCAGAGCACGTTACTGCTGTATGGACTAGCCAGAGCCTCCCCAGCAGCACTGTGGAAGAAGGTCTCGCAAAGAGAGACTACCGCCTTGCCAACCAGTCAAGTTTTGGTTTACATCCATGTCTGTCCAGACTCATAATATATGTAATGATGATCTTTGAAGGAATTTATTAAAAGTGTATTTTTGGGCCAAATGTATACTTCCAGTGAGAAACATGCTGTCTTCACCTAGAGATTATTTGAACAGGGGAGAACAGAGGACTGAGAGATCTATCAAGGTGCAAAAGCAATCAGCTGATCTCAATATCACCAAAACCAATGAGCTTGTGCTAGACATCTGGACGAACAACGCAGAGTTGAAGTCATGACAACAGACAATGCTTCAAATAGAAATGTTGCTGCAAGGAATAAAAATGTCAAATTCAGTATAACTTTTTTTTTCGACTTTTTCGAGATGCAACTTCGTTTTATTTATTTTTCGACATACTATATATGACTTTTTTCAACATATTACGCTATGACTTTTTTCAACATACTACACTATGACTTTTTTCATTTACATTGGTATTAGCAAATCTAATATGGCACGATTACAGCTAGTCCAAAATGCAGCTGCTCGTCTTTTAACTGGAACTAGAAAATTTGACCATATTACACCCATCCTCCAATCACTCCACTGGCTCCCTGTGCACTTTCGCACTGATTTTAAAATTATGTTATTTGTTTTTAAATGTCTGCATGGCCTGGCCCCCCAGTACCTGTCTAATCTGCTGGGCCCTACCCCCTCGTCTGCTCCCGGTTGACCAGGCACTACTGGTCGTCCCCAGGACTAAACGTAAATCCAGAGGTGACCGTGCGTTGCTGCGTGGCAGCCCGAGACTCTGGAATGAGCTGCCTTTGCACATCAGACTGACTGAGTCTCTTGCTGTTTTAAATCTTGTCTTAAAACTCATTTATTTTCTTTGGCTTTTAACTCAGTTTGAGGGTTGACTTTGAGTTTTGTATTGCTGTATTTATTTTTATTGTTTTATTAATATTGTGTTGTGCCTCTGTTGTATGTTATTGTTTATTCATAGACTGTGTTCAGCACTTTGGTCAACAGTGTTGTTTTTAAAGTGCTTTATAAATAAAGGTGGATTTTTTCGACCCACTATACTATGACTTTTTTTGTACTTTTTTGAGATACTACACTATGACTTTTTTCAACATACTATCCTTTGACATACTGTACTATGACTTTTTGATGATTTTTTTCGACATACTGTGCTGTGACTTTTTCATAACTGTTTTCAACATACTATACTGTGACTTTTTATGGCTTTGACATACTATACTATGACATTTTTCGACATATTTTTTTGTGACTTTTACCAACATAGTATACTATCACTTTTTTTGACATGCAACACTGAGTTTATTACTTTTTTCAACATACTATACTATGAGTTTTTTCATCAGAAATCTCCTCCAAATACTGGCTCCATAGCTCAGGGGTTAGAGCACTGGTCTTGTACACCAGGGGTTGTGAGTTCATATCCCACTTGGGACTAGTCACTTCTTTGAATTTGCCCTTGGGTATAATTTTTTCGACATACTATACTATGACTTTTTTGTACTTTTATCGACATACTATACTATGACTTTTTTCAACATACTACACTATGACCTTTTTCGACACACTATACTATGACTTTTTTTGTACTTTTTTCGACACACTATACTATGACTTTTTTGTACTTTTTTCGACATACTATACTATGACTTTTTCGACATACCATACTATGACTGTTTTTAAACTTTTGTCAACATACTATACTATAACATTTTTAATTTTTTTAAACATAATATACTATGACTGTTTTTAAACTGTTTTTCATCATACTTTCTGGTACGCTGCTGCCACTGATGATTTGCTGCTATCTGCCGTCTCTCCAGGATCTGTACACCTCCAAGACACTGAGGCGGGCAGGAACGATTCTAGCCGATCCCTCTCACCCTGGAAACTCTATGTTTGGATCTCTCCACTCTGGCACGATTTCTCCATCATAAACCCTCTGAGGAGTGGCTCCATAGCTCAGGGGTTAGAGCACTGGTCTTGTAAACCAGGGGTCGTGAGTTCAAATCTCACTGGGGCCTAATCACATCCTGGAATTTCCTTTGCTGATCATTAAAGTCTCTATCTTCCCCTAGTCACTACACTTTGCACTTACCATCACCTGCCCATTGCACACTGTGCTTAAACTACTTAAAAAGATATTTATCATATACTGGTTTTGTATATATTGTACTATGCTTTTTTTTAATTTTTTGACATACTATACTATGAATTGTTTCTGACATACTATACTATGACTATTTTGTACTTTTTTCGACATACTATACTATGACTTTTTTGTACTTTTTTCGACATACTATACTATGATTTTTTTGTACTTTTTATGACACACTATACTATGACTTTTTTCAACATACTATACTATGACTTTTTTCGACATACTATACTATGACTTTTTTTAACTTATGACTAATCGCATACTGGAATTTCCGTTGGTAATCATTAAAGTATATATTTGCCCCTAGTCACTACACTTTGCAATCATCATCACCTGCCCATTGCACACTGTGCTTAAACTACTTAAAAATATATTTATCATATACTGGTTTTGTATATATTGTAATTTTTATTATATATTGTAAATATTTGTTACTTTTTTTTTACTTTTTTCGACATACTATACTATGACTCTTTTCAATATACTACACTATGACTTTTTTCGACACACTATACTATGACTTTTTTGTACTTTTTTCGACACACTATAATATTACTTTTTTTCGACATACCATACTATACTATGACTTTTTTGTACTTTTTTCAACACACTATAATATTACTTTTTTTCGACATACTATACTATGACTTTTTTGTACTTTTATCGACATACTATACTATGACTTTTGTCGACATACTACACTATGACTTTTTTGTCGACATACTATACTATGACTTTTTTGTACTTTTTTCGACACACTATACTATGACTTTTTTTCTCCAGGATCTGTAGCCTCCAGGACACTGAGGCGGGCAGGAACGATTCTAGCCGATCCCTCTCACCCTGGAAACTCTATGTTTGGATCTCTCCCCTCTGCCACGAGTTGTCCATCATAAACCCTCCAAGGAGTCGCTCCATAGCTCAGGGGTTAGAACACTAGTCTTGTAAACCAGGGGTCGTGAGTTCAAATCTCACTAGGGCCTAATCACCATACTATACTATGACATTTTTTTCTCCAGGATCTGTAGCCTCCAGGACACTGAGGCGGGCAGGAAAGATTCTAGCCGAACCCTTTCCCCCTGGAAATAATATGTTTGAATCTCTCCCCTCTGGAAGGAGGTGTCCATCAGAAACCCTCCTAACAGTGGCTCCATAGCTCAGGGGTCGTGAGTTCAAATCTCACTGGGGCCTAATCACATCCTGAATTTCCTTTGGTAATCAATAAAGTATCAATCTGCCCCTAGTCACTACACTTTGCACTTACCATCACCTGCCCTCTGCACACAGCGCTTAAACTACTTAAAAAAATATTTATCATATACTGGTTTTGTATTGTATTTTGTATTTTATGACTTTTTTGTACTTTTTATGACACTATACTATGACTTATTTTCTGACATACTATACTATGACTTTTTTTGTACTTTTTCTACATACTATACTAAGACTTTTTTTTCGACCCACTGTACTATGACTTTTTTTCCGACATACTATACTATGACTTATTTTTAGTTTTTTCGACATACTATACTGTTTAAACATACTATACTATTACTGTTTTTTAAACTGTTTTTCATCATACTCTCTGGTACGCTGCTGCCACTGCTGAAGACAAGAGCCGACTGCAGAGTACCATCCCCTCTGCTGAGAAGTTGATACATACAATACTATGACTTTTTTGTACTTTTTCTACATACTATAATTTTTTTTGACATACTATTCTATGACTTTTTCTACTTTTTTTGACACTATACTATGACTTTTTTCGACTATTATACAATGACTTTTTTCCACACACTATACTAAGACTTTTTTCAACATACTATACTATGACTTTTTTGTACTTTTTCTACATACTACAATTTTTTTTGACATACTATACTATGACTTTTTTCTACATACTATGATTTTTTTGTGACTTTTTTCAACATAGTATACTATGACTTTTTTTGACATACAACACTGAGTTTTGTATTACTTTTTTCGACTTACTACGCTATGACTTTTTTTTTTACTTTTTCGACATACTATACTATGACTGTTTTTTAAACTGTTTTTCATCATACTTTCTGGTACGCTGCTGCCACTGCTGAAGACAAGAGCAGACTGCAGAGTACCATCCCCTCTGCTGAGAAGTTGATACATACAATACTATGACTTTTTTGTTCTTTTTCTACATACTATAATTTTTTTTGACATACTATTCTATGACTTTTTCTACTTTTTTTGACACTATACTATGACTTTTTTCAACTATTATACGATGACTTTTTTCCACACACTATACTAAGACTTTTTTCGACATACTATTTTATGACTTTTTTGTACTTTTTATGACACTATACTATGATTTTTTTCGACATACTATACTATGACTTTTATCTACATACTATGATTTTTTTGTGACTTTTTTCAACATAGTATACTATGACTTTTTTTGACATACAACACTGAGTTTTGTATTACTTTTTTCGACTTACTACGCTATGACTTTTTTTTTTACTTTTTCGACATACTATACTATGACTGTTTTTTAAACTGTTTTTCATCATACTTTCTGGTACGCTGCTGCCACTGCTGAAGACGAGAGCAGTACATATATTGTACTATGACTTTTTTTATTTATTGACATACTATACTATGAATTTTTTATACTTTTTTCGACTTACTATACTATGATTTTTTTCTGACATACTATACTATGACTTTTTTGTACTCCTTTTCGACTTACTATACTATGATTTTTTTCTGACATACTATACTATGACTTTTTTGTACTTTTTTCGACATACTATACTATGACTTTTTTGTACTTTTTTCGACACACTATGCTATGACTTTTTTCAACATACTATTCTCTGACTTTTTTTGTACTTTTTATGACACTATACTATGACTTTTTTTTCAACAGACTATACTATGACTTTTTGTTGCCATACTATACTATGACTTTTTTAACTTTTGACTAATCGCATCCTGAATTTTCCTTTGGTAATCATTAAAGTATATATTTGCCCCTAGTCACTACACTTTGCACTCATCATCACCTGCCCATTGCACACTGTGCTTAAACTACTTAAAAAGATATTTATCATATACTGGTTTTGTATATATTGTAATTTTTATTATATATTGTAAATATTTGTTACTTTTTTTTTACTTTTTTCGACATACTATACTATGACTCTTTTCAACATACTACACTATGACTTTTTTCGACACACTATACTATGACCTTTTTGTACTTTTTTCGACACACTATAATATTACTTTTTTTCGACATAACATACTATGACTTTTTTGTACTTTTTTCGACACACTATAATATTACTTTTTTTCGACATACTATACTATGACTTTTTTGTACTTTTATCGACATACTATACTATGACTTTTGTCGACATACTACACTATGACTTTTTTGTCGACATACTATACTATGACTTTTTTGTACTTTTTTCGACACACTATACTATGACTTTTTTTTCGACATAGTATACTATGACTTTTTTGTACTTTTTGACATACTATACTGTTTAAACATACTATACTATTACTGTTTTTTAAACTGTTTTTCATCATACTCTCTGGTACGCTGCTGCCACTGCTGAAGACAAGAGCAGACTGCAGAGTACCATCCCCTCTGCTGAGAAGTTGATACATACAATACTATGACTTTTTTGTACTTTTTCTACATACTATAATTTTTTTTGACATACTATTCTATGACTTTTTCTACTTTTTTTGACACTATACTATGACTTTTTTCGACTATTATACGATGACTTTTTTCCACACACTATACTAAGACTTTTTTCGACATACTATTTTATGACTTTTTTGTACTTTTTATGACACTATACTATGATTTTTTTCGACATACTATACTATGACTTTTTTGTACTTGTTCTACATACTATAATTTTTTTTGACATACTATACTATGACTTTTTTCTACATACTATGATTTTTTTGTGACTTTTTTCAACATAGTATACTATGACTTTTTTTGACATACAACACTGAGTTTTGTATTACTTTTTTCGACTTACTACACTATGACTTTTTTTTTACTTTTTTTCGACATACTATACTATGACTGTTTTTAAACTGTTTTTCATCATACTTTCTGGTACGCTGCTGCCACTGCTGAAGACGAGCAGACTGCAGAGTACCATCTACTCTGCTGAGAAGATGATTTGCTGCTATCTGCCGTCTCTCCAGGATCTGTAGCCTCCAGGACACTGAGGCAGGCAGGAAAGATTCTAGCCGATCCCTCTCACCCTGGAAACAATATGTTTGAATCTCTCCCCTCTGGCAGGAGGTGTCAATCAGAATCTCTCCTAACCCTGGCTCTATAGCTCAGGGGTTAGAGCACTGGTCTTGTAAACCAGGAGTTGTGAGTTCAGATCTAACTGGGGCCTAATTGCATCCTGGAATTTCTCCTTGGGGATCAATAAAGTATCTATCTATCTGCTCCTACTCTTTGCACTTACCATCACCTGCCCATTGCACACAGTCTTAAGCTATTTAGTATGTACTGGTTTTGTATATATGGCTGAAGACAAGAGCAGACTGCTGAGAAGTTGATACATACTATACTATGACTTTTGTTGTACTTTTTCTACATACTATAATTTTTTTGACAACTATACTATTATTTTTCTTTGACTTTTGTCGACATACTATACTATGACTTTTTCAACATACTATACTATGACTTTTTTTCAACATACTATACTATAACTTTTTTGTACTTTTATCGACATACTATACTATGACTTTTTTCAACATACTATACTATGACTTTTTTGTACTTTTATCGACATACTATACTATGACTTTTGTCGACATACTACACTATGACTTTTTTGTCGACATACTATACTATGACTTTTTTGTACTTTTTTCGACACACTATACTATGACTTTTTTTTCGACATAGTATACTATGACTTTTTTGTACTTTTTGACATACTATACTGTTTAAACATACTATACTATTACTGTTTTTTAAACTGTTTTTCATCATACTCTCTGGTACGCTGCTGCCACTGCTGAAGACAAGAGCAGACTGCAGAGTACCATCCCCTCTGCTGAGAAGGTTGATACAAAATATATACGACATGATTTTTGTACTTTTTCTACATACTATAATTTTTTTTGACATACTATTCTATGACTTTTTCTACTTTTTTTGACACTATACTATGACTTTTTTCGACTATTATAACGATGACTTTTTTCCACACACTATACTAAGACTTTTTTCGATATACTATTTTATGACTTTTTTGGTACTTTTTATGACACTATACTATGATTTTTTCGACATACTATACTATGACTTTTTTGTAACTTGTTCTACATACTATAATTTTTTTGACATACTATACTATGACTTTTTTTCACATACTATGATTTTTTGTGACTTTTTTTCAACATAGTATACTATGACCTTTTGTCATACAACACTGAGTTTTGTATTACTTTTTTCGACTTACTACACTATGACTTTTTTTTTACTTTTTCGACATACTATACTATGACTGTTTTTTAAACTGTTTTTCATCATACTTTCTGGTACGCTGCTGCCACTGCTGAAGACGAGAGCAGACTGCAGAGTACCATCTACTCTGCTGAGAAGATGATTTGCTGCTATCTGCCGTCTCTCCAGGATCTGTAGCCTCCAGGACACTGAGGCAGGCAGGAAAGATTCTAGCCGATCCCTCTCACCCTGGAAACAATATGTTTGAATCTCTCCCCTCTGGCAGGAGGTGTCAATCAGAATCTCTCCTAACCCTGGCTCTATAGCTCAGGGGTTAGAGCACTGGTCTTGTAAACCAGGAGTTGTGAGTTCAGATCTAACTGGGGCCTAATTGCATCCTGGAATTTCTCCCTTTTGGGGGGATCAATAAAGTATCTATCTATCTGCTCCTACTCTTTGCACTTACCATCACCTGCCCATTGCACACAGTCTTAAGCTATTTAGTATGTACTGGTTTTGTATATATGGCTGAAGACAAGAGCAGACTGCTGAGAAGTTGATACATACTATACTATGACTTTTGTTGTACTTTTTCTACATACTATAATTTTTTTTGACATACTATACTATGTCTTTTGACTTTTGTCGACATACTATACTATGACTTTTTCAACATACTATACTATGACTTTTTTTCAACATACTATACTATAACTTTTTTGTACTTTTATCGACATACTATACTATGACTTTTTTCAACATACTATACTATGACTTTTTTGTACTTTTATCGACATACTATACTATGACTTTTGTCGACATACTACACTATGACTTTTTTGTCGACATACTATACTATGACTTTTTTGTACTTTTTTCGACACACTATACTATGACTTTTTTTTCGACATAGTATACTATGACTTTTTTGTACTTTTTGACATACTATACTGTTTAAACATACTATACTATTACTGTTTTTTAAACTGTTTTTCATCATACTCTCTGGTACGCTGCTGCCACTGCTGAAGACAAGAGCAGACTGCAGAGTACCATCCCCTCTGCTGAGAAGTTGATACATACAATACTATGACTTTTTTGTACTTTTTCTACATACTATAATTTTTTTTGACATACTATTCTATGACTTTTTCTACTTTTTTTGACACTATACTATGACTTTTTTCGACTATTATACGATGACTTTTTTCCACACACTATACTAAGACTTTTTTCGACATACTATTTTATGACTTTTTTGTACTTTTTATGACACTATACTATGATTTTTTTCGACATACTATACTATGACTTTTTTGTACTTGTTCTACATACTATAATTTTTTTTGACATACTATACTATGACTTTTTTCTACATACTATGATTTTTTTGTGACTTTTTTCAACATAGTATACTATGACTTTTTTTGACATACAACATTGAGTTTTGTATTACTTTTTTCGACTTACTACACTATGACTTTTTTTTTTACTTTTTTCGACATACTATACTATGACTGTTTTTTAAACTGTTTTTCATCATACTTTCTGGTACGCTGCTGCCACTGCTGAAGACGAGAGCAGACTGCAGAGTACCATCTACTCTGCTGAGAAGATGATTTGCTGCTATCTGCCGTCTCTCCAGGATCTGTAGCCTCCAGGACACTGAGGCAGGCAGGAAAGATTCTAGCCGATCCCTCTCACCCTGGAAACAATATGTTTGAATCTCTCCCCTCTGGCAGGAGGTGTCAATCAGAATCTCTCCTAACCCTGGCTCTATAGCTCAGGGGTTAGAGCACTGGTCTTGTAAACCAGGAGTTGTGAGTTCAGATCTCACTGGGGCCTAATTGCATCCTGGAATTTCTCCTTGGGGATCAATAAAGTATCTATCTATCTGCTCCTACTCTTTGCACTTACCATCACCTGCCAATTGCACACAGTCTTAAGCTATTTAGTATGTACTGGTTTTGTATATATGGCTGAAGACAAGAGCAGACTGCTGAGAAGTTGATACATACTATACTATGTCTTTTGACTTTTGTCGACATACTATACTATGACTTTTTCAACATACTATACTATGACTTTTTTTCAACATACTATACTATAACTTTTTTGTACTTTTATCGACATACTATACTATGACTTTTTTCAACATACTATACTATGACTTTTTTGTACTTTTATCGACATACTATACTATGACTTTTTTTCAACATACTACACTATGACTTTTGTCGACATACTATACTATGACTTTTTTGGACTTTTTTCGACACACTATACTATGACTTTTTTTTCGTCATACTATACTATGACTTTTTTCGACATAGTATACTATGACTTTTTTTAACATAGTATACTATGACTTTTTTTGACATACAACACTGAGTTTTGTATTACTTTTTTCGACATACTATACTATGACTGTTTTTTAAACTGTTTTTCATCATACTTTCTGGTACGCTGCTGCCACTGCTGAAGACGAGAGCAGACTGCAGAGTACCATCCACTCTGCTGAGAAGATGATTGGCTGCTATCTGCCATCTCTCCAGGATCTGTACACCTCCAAGACACTGAGGCGGGCATGAACGATTCTAGCCAATCCCTCTCACCCTGGAAACTCTATGTTTGGATCTCTCCCCTCTGGCACGAGGTGTCCATCAGAATCCCTCATAAACCTGGCTCCATAGCTCAGGGGTTAGAGCACTGGTCTTGTAAACCAGGGGTCGTGAGTTCAAATCTCTCTGGGGCCTAATCACATACTGGAATTTCCTTTGCTGATCATTAAAGTATCTATCTTCCCCTAGTCACTACACTTTGCACTTACCATCACCTGCCCATTGCACACAGTGCTTAAACTGCTTAAAAACATATTTATCATATACTGGTTTTGTATATATTGTACTATGACTTTTTTTATTTATTGACATACTATACTATGAATTTTTTATACTTTTTTCGACTTACTATACTATGATTTTTTCTGACATACTATACTATGACTTTTTTGTACTCCTTTTCGACTTACTATACTATGATTTTTTCTGACATACTATACTATGACTTTTTTGTACTTTTTTCGACATACTATACTATGACTTTTTTGTACTTTTTTCGACACACTATGCTATGACTTTTTTCAACATACTATTCTCTGACTTTTTTTGTACTTTTTATGACACTATACTATGACTTTTTTTTCAACAGACTATACTATGACTTTTTTCGACATACTATACTATGACTTTTTTTAACTTTTGACTAATCGCATCCTGGAATTTCCTTTGGTAATCATTAAAGTATATATTTGCCCCTAGTCACTACACTTTGCACTCATCATCACCTGCCCATTGCACACTGTGCTTAAACTACTTAAAAAGATATTTATCATATACTGGTTTTGTATATATTGTAATTTTTATTATATATTGTAAATATTTGTTACTTTTTTTTTACTTTTTTCGACATACTATACTATGACTCTTTTCAACATACTACACTATGACTTTTTTCGACACACTATACTATGACTTTTTTGTACTTTTTTCGACACACTATAATATTACTTTTTTTCGACATAACATACTATGACTTTTTTGTACTTTTTTCGACACACTATAATATTACTTTTTTTCGACATACTATACTATGACTTTTTTGTACTTTTATCGACATACTATACTATGACTTTTGTCGACATACTACACTATGACTTTTTTGTCGACATACTATACTATGACTTTTTTGTACTTTTTTCGACACACTATACTATGACTTTTTTTTCGACATAGTATACTATGACTTTTTTGTACTTTTTGACATACTATACTGTTTAAACATACTATACTATTACTGTTTTTTAAACTGTTTTTCATCATACTCTCTGGTACGCTGCTGCCACTGCTGAAGACAAGAGCAGACTGCAGAGTACCATCCCCTCTGCTGAGAAGTTGATACATACAATACTATGACTTTTTTGTACTTTTTCTACATACTATAATTTTTTTTGACATACTATTCTATGACTTTTTCTACTTTTTTTGACACTATACTATGACTTTTTTCGACTATTATACGATGACTTTTTTCCACACACTATACTAAGACTTTTTTCGACATACTATTTTATGACTTTTTTGTACTTTTTATGACACTATACTATGATTTTTTTCGACATACTATACTATGACTTTTTTGTACTTGTTCTACATACTATAATTTTTTTTGACATACTATACTATGACTTTTTTCTACATACTATGATTTTTTTGTGACTTTTTTCAACATAGTATACTATGACCTTTTTTGACATACAACACTGAGTTTTGTATTACTTTTTTCGACTTACTACACTATGACTTTTTTTTTTACTTTTTTCGACATACTATACTATGACTGTTTTTTAAACTGTTTTTCATCATACTTTCTGGTACGCTGCTGCCACTGCTGAAGACGAGAGCAGACTGCAGAGTACCATCTACTCTGCTGAGAAGATGATTTGCTGCTATCTGCCGTCTCTCCAGGATCTGTAGCCTCCAGGACACTGAGGCAGGCAGGAAAGATTCTAGCCGATCCCTCTCACCCTGGAAACAATATGTTTGAATCTCTCCCCTCTGGCAGGAGGTGTCAATCAGAATCTCTCCTAACCCTGGCTCTATAGCTCAGGGGTTAGAGCACTGGTCTTGTAAACCAGGAGTTGTGAGTTCAGATCTAACTGGGGCCTAATTGCATCCTGGAATTTCTCCTTGGGGATCAATAAAGTATCTATCTATCTGCTCCTACTCTTTGCACTTACCATCACCTGCCCATTGCACACAGTCTTAAGCTATTTAGTATGTACTGGTTTTGTATATATGGCTGAAGACAAGAGCAGACTGCTGAGAAGTTGATACATACTATACTATGACTTTTGTTGTACTTTTTCTACATACTATAATTTTTTTTGACATACTATACTATGTCTTTTGACTTTTGTCGACATACTATACTATGACTTTTTCAACATACTATACTATGACTTTTTTTCAACATACTATACTATAACTTTTTTGTACTTTTATCGACATACTATACTATGACTTTTTTCAACATACTATACTATGACTTTTTTGTACTTTTATCGACATACTATACTATGACTTTTGTCGACATACTACACTATGACTTTTGTCTGATATACTATACTATGACTTTTTGTACTTTTTTCGACACACTATACTATGACTTTTTTTCGACATATATACTATGACTTTTTATTTTTTCACTACTAATTTTAACCTCTCCATACAACATGTAAAACAAATATTTTTTTATTTTATTCTATTTCTTTTACATATACTATTTTTAAAATTTAAATTTTACATACTATAATTTTTTGACATACTATACTATGTTTTACATACTATTTTAATATAATTTTACATACAACACTAGTTGTATTCTTTTTTACACTACACTATTTTTTATTAACTGCAGAGTGAGAAAAATTCAGGGTGAGATGGTTGGGCTATCTGCCATCTCTCCAGGATCTGTACACCTCCAAGACACTGAGGCGGGCATGAACGATTCTAGCCAACCCTCTCACCCTGGAAACTCTAATGTTTGATCTCTCCCTCTGGCACGAGGTGTCCATCAGAATCCCTCATAAACCTGGCTCCATAGCTCAGGGGTTAGAGCACTGGTCTTGTAAACCAGGTGTCGTGAGTTCAAATCTCTCTGGGGGCCTAATCACATACTGGAATTTCCTTTGCTGATCTTAAAAGTATCTATCTCCCTCTAGTCACTACACTCCTGCACTATCACCTGCCATTGCCCACAGTATTGTCCATAAACTGCTTAAAACATATTTATCATAACAAGTTGTGTATATTGTAATTATGACTTTTTTTATTTATTGACATACTATACTATGAATTTTTTATACTTTTTCTGACTTACTATACTATGATTTTTCCACATACTATACTATGACTTTTTTGTACTCCTTTTCGACTTACTATACTATGATTTTTTTCTGACATACTATACTATGACTTTTTGTACTTTTTCGACATACTATACTATGACTTTTTGTACTTTTTTTCGACACACTATGCTATGACTTTTTTCAACATACTATTTCCTGACTTTTTTGTACTTTTTTATGACACTATACTATGACTTTTTTTTCAACAGACTATACTATGACTTTTTTTTGACATACTATACTATGACTTTTTTTAACTTTTCACTAATCGCATCCTGAATTCCCTTTGGTAATCATTAAAGTATATATTTGCCCCTAGTCACTACACTTTGCACCTCATCATCACCTGCCCATTGCACACTGTGCTTAAAACTACTTAAAAAGATATTTATCATATACTGGTTTTGTATATATTGTAATTTTTATTATATATTGTAAATATTTGTTACTTTTTTTACTTTTTCGACATACTATACTATGACTCTTTTCAACATACTACACTATGACTTTTTTCACACACTATACTATAACCTTTTTGTACTTTTTTCGACACACTATAATATTACCTTTTTCGACATAACATACTATGACTTTTTTGTACTTTTTTTCACACACTATAATATTACTTTTTTCGACATACTATACTATGACTTTTTTGTACTTTTATCGACATACTATACTATGATTTTGCCATACCACACTATGACTTTTTGTCGACATACCATACTATGACTTTTTTGTACTTTTTCGACACACTATACTATGACTTTTTTGACATAGTATAATGACTTTTTGTACTTTTTGACATACTATACTGTAAACATACTATACTATTACTGTTTTTAAACTTTTTTTTCTCATACTCTCTGGCACGTTCGCTGCCACCGCTGAAGACAAGAGCAGACTGCAGAGTACCATCCCTCTGCTGAGAAGTTGATACATACAATACTATGACTTTTTTGTACTTTTTCTACATACTATAATTTTTTTTTGACATACTATTCTATGACTTTTTCTACTTTTTTTGACACTATACTATGACTTTTTTTCGACTATTATAACGATGACTTTTTTTCCACACACTATACTAAGACTTATTTCTTATTTTTTTTCGACATACTATACTATGACTTTTTGTAACTTGTTCTACATACTATAATTTTTTTTGACATACTATACTATGACTTTTTTCTACATACTATGATTTTTTTTGTGACTTTTTTCAACATAGTATACTATGACTTTTTTTTGACATACAACACTGAGTTTTGTATTACTTTTTTTCGACTTCTCTACACTATGACTTTTTTTATCTTTTTTTCGACATACTATACTATGACTGTTTTTTAAACTGTTTTTCATCATACTTTCTGGGACCTGCTGCCACTGCTGAAGACGAGAGCAGACTGCAGAGTACTCATCTACTCTGCTGAGAAGATTTGTTGCTGCTTTCGCCGTTCTCCAGGATCTGTAGCCTCCAGGACAAGGTGAGGCAGGCAGGAAAGATTCTAGCCGATCCCTCTCACCCTGGAAACAATATGTTTGAATCTCTCCCCTCTGGCAGGAGGTGTCAATCAGAATCTCTCCAACCCTGGCTCTATAGCTCAGGGGTTAGAGCACTGGTCTTGTAAACCAGGAGTTGTGAGTTCAGATCTAACTGGGGCCTAATTGCATCCTGGAATTTCTCCTTGGGGATCAATAAAGTATCTCTCTATCTGCTCCTCACTCTTTGCACTCTCATCACCCTCACTGCCATTGCACACAGTCTTAAGCTATTTAGTATGTACTGGTTTTGTATATATGGCTGAAGACAAGAGCAGACTGCTGAGAAGTTGATACATACTATACTATGACTTTTGTTGTACTTTTTCTACATACAATTTTTTTTTGACATACTATACTATGTCTTTTTGATTTTTGTCGACATACATATACTAAGTTATGACTTTTTCAACATACTATAACTATAATTTTTTTTTCAACATACTATACTATAACTTTTTTTGTACTTTTTATCGACATACTATACTATGACTTTTTTTCAACATACTATGACTTTTTTTTTTCATATTAACCCTACACATACTATATGACTTTTTCGACATACTATACTATGACTTTTTATTTTTCTCTTTTTACATACTATACTATGACTCCTTTTCGGAACATAGTATATATTATGACTTTTTTTTTGACATACAACACTGATTTTTGTATCTTTTATAATACTATTTTTTAAACATACTATACTATTACTGTTTTTAAACTGTTTTTCATCATACTTCTTTCTGAGTACCTGCCACTGCTGAAGCTGAAGGCACTGCAGATAATCTCTAAATTATACATACAATACAAACTACACAACAAAACAACAAACACACACAACCAACCACAAAAAACACAACAAACACAACAAACACAAAAAAACAAACAACACCAACAACAAAAAACAACAACAAAAACACACAACAAACAACAACAACACAAAAAAACAACAAAACAACACAACAACACAAACACAACAACAACAAACAAACACCGCAGATTGCATACATCTACTCCATGAAGATATTGCTGCTATCTGCCATCTCTCAGATCTGTACACCTCCAAGACACTGAGCGGCAGAAACTATTCTCACATTCCTACCCTGGAAACCTATGTTTGGATCTTCTCCCCTCGCAATGAGGTGTCCATCAGAATCTCACAAACCTGGCCATAGCTCAGGGGTTAGAGCACTGGTCTTGTAAACCAGGTAAAGGTCAAATCTCTCTGGGCTCCAATCATACCTTAATTTCTTTGCTTGATCATTAAAGACCTATCTTCCTAGTCACTACACCTTACACTCACCATCACCTCCCATTGACACACAGTGCTTAAACTACTTTAAAACATATTTATCATATAACTGGTTTTGTATATATTGCACTATTAGGACTTCTTTTCACTATCATACTAGCACTTAAATTTTTATACTTTCAACTTACTATACTCATGATTTTTCTGACATACCTACATATGAATCATTTGTGTACTTCTTTTCTCACTTACTTATACTACATTTTTTCTCTGACATACTATTATACTCATGACTCTTTTTGTATCTTTTTCACATACTACACTGCTAGACTTTCGTACTTCTTTCTATACCACCATGCTATACCTTTCCAACATACTTCATCTTCTCAAACTTTCTTTGTACCTTTCATACACTTTTCTATGCTTTTTCAACATACTATACTATACGACTTTTCGGTCACTATACTATTTCTTTTTTTTTTTTAACTTTTCACCAACCGTGATCCCGGAATTTCTCTGCAACAGTACAGTAGATATTTCCGCCCTAGTCACTACACTTTGTACCCATCATCACTCCGCCCATTGCAGCACACTGTGCTTAAACCACTTAAAAGATATTTACCACATACTGGTTTTGTATATATTGTAATTTTTACTATATATTGTAAAATTGGTTACTTTTTTTACTTTCTCATACAATATACTATGACCTTTCTTTCTCAACATTACTACACTCATGACTCTTTTTCAGCCACACTATACTAAGGACCTTGTACTTCTTTTTTTTTCTGACACACTATAATATTACTCTTTTAGTATACATACTAGACTTTTTGTACTTTTTCTAAAATAATTTTACATACTTAATTTTGTTGCATACTACTCATACTTTTCCTTTTTTCTCTACATACTCATACTTACACTTTTGTGTACTTTACTACATATACATACTATGACTTTTTGTCTATATTACTCATACTACTGACTTTTTGTACTTTTTTCGGCTAAAATTATACTATACTCTTTTCACATAGTACAATATGACTTTTTTGTACTTTTTGACATACATACTTTAAACGGACATACATTACTTTTAACTTTCTCATCATACTCTCTGAAAATGCGCCAAGCATCACTAAGAGCATAGATGCAGAGCTAACCCTCTACGAAGTTGATACATACAATACTATGACCTTTTTGTACTTTTTCTACAACTTATTTTTTTTTGACATTACTACCCTATGACTTTTTCTACTTTTTTTGGACACTCATAACTATGACTTTTTTTTCACTCCTATTTCATTATAGCATGACTTTTTTTCCCACACACTATACTATGATTTTTTCTGACATACTATTTTATGACTTTTTGTAACTCTTTTTAGGACTTACTATAATTATGTTTTTTTTCTGACATAACTATACTCTTATGACTTTTTTGTATTTAGTCAGTCTTATATACTATAATGTTTTTTTTGACATACTATTACTCATATGACTTTTTTCGACATACTCATGATTTTGTGACTTTTTTTCAACATTGCATTATTATGACCCTTTGACATACAATACTGGTTTTCTTATTACTTTTTTTCTGAACTTACTATACTATGACTTTTTTTACTTTTTTTCCATGATACTATCACTAATTGCTTTTTAACTTTTTCACTAGCACTTTCTGGCATGCTTGTTGCCATCAAGGAAAGACTGAGAGTAGGCAGACCGTGAGCAAATTACTCCACCGCTTAGAAGATATTCATGATCACCGCCAGCCTCTGTGCACACTGTGCCTAAGCATAATGGAGGTGACGCAGGAAAGATTTTAGCCGTATCCTGTTTTGTAAATATGTGAAATAATATGTTTGTAATATCTCTCCCTTTGTCAGTAGGTGTTAATTATTCTAACCCTACTTTATAGCTCCTAGGTTGTTCTTGGCCCTGCAATACTAGAGCTAGGAGTTCAGATCTCAACTACTCTGGGGCCTTAATTGTATCCTGCAATTTCTCCTTTGTGGATCAATACAGTATCTATCTATTTGTCTACTTTCTATAATTTTACTTCGACCTTAACAATACTATGACTTTTTGTACTTTATCGGTAAAGGAAGAAAGAGAGAAAAAAAAAAAAAAAAAAAAAAAAAAAAAAAAACAAAAAAAAAAAAAAAAAAAAAAAAAAAAGGCACTTAATGTTCCATTTTTCATACTATACTATGACTTTTTTGTACTTTTATCGACATACTATACTATGACTTTTGTCGACTACTATACTACAATAGGTTTTGTCAACATACTATACTATGACTTTTTTTGTACTTTTTCGACACACTATACTATGACTTTTTCGACATAGTATACTATGACTTTTTGTACTTTTTAACATACTATACTGTTTAAACATACTATACTATTACTGTTTTTAAACTGTTTTTCATCATACTGTCTCGTAGCGCTGCTGCCACTGCTGAGACAAGAGCAGACTGCAGGAGTACCATCCCCTCTGCTGAGAGTTGATACATACAATGACTATGACTTTTTTGTACTTTTTCTACATACTATAATTTTTTTGACATACTATTCTATGACTTTTTCTACTTTTTTTGACACTATACTATGACTTTTTTCGACTATTATAACGATGACTTTTTTCCACACACTATGCTAAAACTTTTTTTCGACATACTATTTTATGACTTTTTGGGTACTTTTTTGACACTATACTATGATTTTTTCGACATACTATACTATGACTTTTTTGTACTTGTTCTACATACTATAATTTTTTTGACATACTATACTATGACTTTTTTTCTACATACTATGATTTTTTTGTGACTTTTTTCAACAAAGTATACGATGACTTTTTTGACACAACACTGGAGTTTTGTATTACTTTTTCGACTTACACTATGACTTTTTTTTTTTACTTTTTACGACATACTATACTATGACTGTTTTTAAACTGTTTTCATCATACTTTCCTGGTACGCTGCTGCCACTGCTGAGACGAACGCAGACTGCAGAGTACCATCTACTCTGCTGAGAAGATGATTTGCTGCTATCTGCCGTTCTCCAGGATCTGGCGCCCCAGGACACTGAGGCAGGCAGGAAAGATTCTAGCCGATCCCTCTCACCCTGGAAACAATATGTTTGAATCTCTCCCCTCTGGCAGGAGGTGTCCATCAGAATCTCTCCTAACCCTGGCTATATAGCTCAGGGGTTAGAGCACCTGGTCTTATAAACCATGGGGTTGTGAGTTCAGATCTCACTGGGGCCTAATTGCATCCTGGGATTTCTCCTTGGGGATCAACAAAGTATTATCTATCTGCTCCTACTCTTTACGCCACCATCACTTGCCCATTGCACACAGTCTTAAGCTATTTAGTATGTACTGGTTTTTGTATATATGGCTGAAGACAAGAGCGAACTGCTGGAAGTTGATACATACTGTACTATGACTTTTTTGTACTTTTTACCACAGACTATAATTTTTTTTGACATACTATACTATGTCTTTTGACTTTTGTCGACATACTATACTATGACTTTTTCAACATACTATACTATGACTTTTTTCCAACATACTATAATATAACTTTTTTGTACTTTTATCGACATACTATACTATGACTTTTTTCAACATACTATACTATGACTTTTTTGTACTTTTATCGACATACTATACTATGACTTTTTTCAACATACTATATTATGATTTTTTTTTCGACACACTATACTATGACTTTTTTTTCGACATACTATACTATGACTTTTTTCGACATACTATGATTTTTTTGTGACTTTTTTCTGCCATCTCTCCAGGATCTGTACACCTCCAAGACACTGAGGCGGGCATGAACGATTCTAGCCGATCCCTCTCACCCTGGAAACTCTATGTTTGGATCTCTCCCCTCTGGCACGAGGTGTCCATCAGAATCCCTAATACCCTGGCTCCATAGCTCAGGGGTTAGAGCACTGGTCTTGTAAACCAGGGGTTGTGAGTTCAAATCTCTCTGTGGCCTAATCACATACTGGAATTTCCTTTGCTGATCATTGAAGTATCTATCTTCCCCTAGTCACTACACTTTGCACTTACCATCACCTGCCCATTGCACACAGAGCTTAAACTGCTTAAAAACATATTTATCATATACTGGTTTTGTATATATTGTACTATGACTTTTTTTATTTATTGACATACTATACTATGAATTTTTTATACTTTTTTCGACTTACTATACTATGATTTTTTTCTGACATACTATACTATGACTTTTTTGTACTCCTTTTCGACTTACTATACTATGATTTTTTTCTGACATACTATACTATGACTTTTTTGTACTTTTTTCGACATACTATACTATGACTTTTTTGTACTTTTTTCGACACACTATGCTATGACTTTTTTCAACATACTATTCTCTGACTTTTTTTGTACTTTTTATGACACTATACTATGACTTTTTTTTCAACATACTATACTATGACTTTTTTAACTTTTGACTAATCGCATCCTGGAATTTCCTTTGGTAATCATTAAAGTATATATTTGCCCCTAGTACTACACTTTGTACTCATCATCACCTGCCCCTTTGCGCACTGCGTTAAACTACTTAAAAAAGATATTTATCATATACTGGTTTTGTATATATATTGTAATTTTATTATATATTGTAAATATTTGTTACTTTTTTTACTTTTTCGACATACTATGACTCTTTTCAACATACCACTATGACTTTTTCGCGCACTATACTATGACTTTTTTGTACTTTTCGCGCCACACTATAATATTACTTTTTTCGACATACCATACTATGACTTTTGTACTTTTCACGACAACTATAATATTACTTTTTCGACATACTATACAGACTTTTTGTACTTTTATCGACATACTAATATACTATGATTTTTGTAGACAACTACAACTATGACTTTTTTGTCAGAGCCTATACTATGTAAACTTTTTTGTACTTTTTTCCACACTATACTATGACTTTTTGTTTTCGACACACTATACTATGACTTTTTTTTAGAAAAGTATACTATGACTTTTGTACTTTTTGACATACTATACTGTTTAAACATACTATACTATTACTGTTTTTAAACTGTTTTCCGATCATACTCTCTGGTGCTGCTGCTGCTGCCACTGCTGAAGACAAAGAACAGACTGCAGAGTACCATCCTCTGCTGAGGAGTTGATTACATACAATCACTATGTTTTTTGTACTTTTTCATACATACTATAATTTTTTTGACATACTATTCTATGACTTTTTCTACTTTTTTGACACTATACTATGACTTTTTTCGACTATTATACGATGACTTTTTTCCACACACTAATACTAAACTTTTTTCGACATACTATTTTATGACTTTTTTGTTACTTTTTATGACACTATACTATGATTTTTTTCGACATACTATACTATGACTTTTTTGTACTTGTTCTACATACTATAATTTTTTTGACATACTATACTATGACTTTTTCTACATACTATGATTTTTGTGACTTTTTTCAACATAGTATACTCTATGACTTTTTGACATACAACGTATGTTTTCTTATTACTTTTTTTGACTTACTACACTATGAGTTTTTTTTTACTTTTTTCGACATACTATACTATGACTGTTTTTTAAACTGTTTTTCATCATACTTTCGGTGCGCTGCTGCCACTGCTGAAGACGAGCAGACTGCAGAGTACCATCTACTCTGCTGAGAAGATGATTTGCTGCTATCTGCCGTCTCTCAGGATCTGACAGCCTCCAGGACACTGAGGCGGGCATGAAAGATTCTAGCCGATCCCCTCACCCTGGAAACAATATGTTTGGATCTCTCCCCTCTGGCACGAGGTGTCCATCAAAATCCTCATAACCCTGGCTCCATAGCTCAGGGGTTAGAGAACTGGTCTTGGAAAACCCGGAGTTGTGAGTTCAAATCTCTCGGGGCCTTATCACATACTCGAATTTCCTTTGCTGATCATTAAAGTATCTATCTTCCCCTAGTCACTACACTTTGCACTTACCATCACCTGCCCATTGCACACAGGGCTTAAACTGCTTAAAACATATTTATCATATACTGGTTTTGTATATATTGTACTATGACTTTTTTATTTATTGACATACTATACTAAGGATTTTTTATACTTTTTCGCTTACTATACTATGATTTTTTCTGACATACTATACTATGACTTTTTTGTACTCCTTTTCGACTTACTATACTATGATTTTTTTCTGACATACTATACTATGACTTTTTTGTACTTTTTTCGACATACTATACTATGACTTTTTTGTACTTTTTTCGACACACTATGCTATGACTTTTTTCAACATACTATTCTCTGACTTTTTTTGTACTTTTTTTTATGACACTATACTATGACTTTTTTTTCAACATACTATACTATGACTTTTTTTAACTTTTGACTAATCGCATCCTGGATTTCCTTTCCTGATTTTCATAAAATCTATCTCCCCTAGTCACTACACTTTGCACTTACCATCACCTGCCCATTGCACACAGTGCTTAAACTGCTTAAAAACATATTTATCATATACTGGTTTTGTATATATTGTACTATGACTTTTTTATTTATTGACATACTACACTATGAATTTTTATACTTTTCGACTTACTATACTATGATTTTTTCTGACATACTATACTATGACTTTTTGTACCTTTCGACTTACTATACTATAACTTTTGTCGACATACTATACTATGACTTTTTCAACATACTATACTATGACTTTTTTTCAACATACTATACTATAACTTTTTTGTACTTTTATCGACATACTATACTATGACTTTTTTCAACATACTATACTATGACTTTTTTGTACTTTTATCGACATACTATACTATGACTTTTTTCAACATACTATGTTATGATTTTTTTTCCGACACACTATACTATGACTTTTTTTTCGTCATACTATACTATGACTTTTTTTTCGACATAGTATATTATGACTTTTTTGTACTTTTTTCGATACACTATACTATGACTTTTTTTTTCGACACACTATACTATGACTTTTTTTCGGCTAATACTACTCATGACTTTTTTTTCGCATACTATGATTTTTTGTGACTGTTTTCAACATAGTATACTATGACTTTTTTGACATACAACACTGAGTTTTGTATTACTTTTTTCGACATACTATACTATGACTGTTTTTTAAACTGTTTTTCATCATACTTTCTGGTACGCTGCTGCCACTGCTGAAGACGAGAGCAGACTGCAGAGTACCATCTACTCTGCTGAGAAGATGATTTGCTGCTATCTGCCATCTCTCCAGGATCTGTACACCTCCAAGACACTGAGGCGGGCATGAACGATTCTAGCCGATCCCTCTCACCCTGGAAACTCTATGTTTGGATCTCCCTTCCTGGCACGAGGTGTCCATCAGAATCCCCATAACCTAACCCGGCTCCATAGCTCAGGGGTTAGAGCACTGGTCTTGTAAACCAGGGTGCGTGAGTTCAAATCTCTCTGGGGCCTTATCACATACTGGAATTTCCTTTGCTGATCATTAAAGTATCTATCTTCCCCTAGTCACTACACTTTGCACTTACCATCACCTGCCCATTGCACACAGTGCTTAAACTGCTTAAAAACATATTTATCATATACTGGTTTTGTATATATTGTACTATGACTTTTTTTATTTATTGACATACTATACTATGAATTTTTTATACTTTTTTCGACTTACTATACTATGATTTTTTCTGACATACTATACTATGACTTTTTTGTACTCCTTTTCGACTTACTATACTATGATTTTTTTCTGACATACTATACTATGACTTTTTTGTACTTTTTTCGACATACTATACTATGACTTTTTTGTACTTTTTTCGACACACTATGCTATGACTTTTTTCAACATACTATTCTCTGACTTTTTTTGTACTTTTTTTGACACTATACTATGACTTTTTTTTCAACATACTATACTATGACTTTTTTTACTTTTGACTAATCGCATCCTGGAATTTCCTTTCCTGATCATTAAAGTATCTATCTTCCCCTAGTCACTACACTTTGCACTTACCATCACCTGCCCATTGCACACAGTGCTTAAACTGCTTAAAAACATATTTATCATATACTGGTTTTGTATATATTGTACTATGACTTTTTTTATTTATTGACATACTACACTATGAATTTTTTATACTTTTTTCGACTTACTATACTATGATTTTTTTCTGACATACTATACTATGACTTTTTTGTACTCCTTTTCGACTTACTATACTATAACTTTTGTCGACATACTATACTATGACTTTTTCAACATACTATACTATGACTTTTTTTCAACATACTATACTATAACTTTTTTGTACTTTTATCGACATACTATACTATGACTTTTTTCAACATACTATACTATGACTTTTTTGTACTTTTATCGACATACTATACTATGACTTTTTTCAACATACTATGTTATGATTTTTTTTCCGACACACTATACTATGACTTTTTTTTCGTCATACTATACTATGACTTTTTTTTCGACATAGTATATTATGACTTTTTTGTACTTTTTTCGATACACTATACTATGACTTTTTTTTTCGACACACTATACTATGACTTTTTTTTCGACATACTATACTATGACTTTTTTCGACATACTATGATTTTTTTGTGACTGTTTTCAACATAGTATACTATGACTTTTTTTGACATACAACACTGAGTTTTGTATTACTTTTTTCGACATACTATACTATGACTGTTTTTTAAACTGTTTTTCATCATACTTTCTGGTACGCTGCTGCCACTGCTGAAGACGAGAGCAGACTGCAGAGTACCATCTACTCTGCTGAGAAGATGATTTGCTGCTATCTGCCATCTCTCCAGGATCTGTACACCTCCAAGACACTGAGGCGGGCATGAACGATTCTAGCCGATCCCTCTCACCCTGGAAACTCTATGTTTGGATCTCTCCCCTCTGGCACGAGGTGTCCATCAGAATCCCTCATAACCCTGGCTCCATAGCTCAGGGGTTAGAGCACTGGTCTTGTAAACCAGGGGTCGTGAGTTCAAATCTCTCTGGGGCCTAATCACATACTGGAATTTCCTTTGCTGATCATTAAAGTATCTATCTTCCCCTAGTCACTACACTTTGCACTTACCATCACCTGCCCATTGCACACAGTGCTTAAACTGCTTAAAAACATATTTATCATATACTGGTTTTGTATATATTGTACTATGACTTTTTTTATTTATTGACATACTATACTATGAATTTTTTATACTTTTTTCGACTTACTATACTATGATTTTTTCTGACATACTATACTATGACTTTTTTGTACTCCTTTTCGACTTACTATACTATGATTTTTTTCTGACATACTATACTATGACTTTTTTGTACTTTTGTCGACATACTATACTATGACTTTTTCAACATACTATACTATGACTTTTTTTCAACATACTATACTATAACTTTTTTGTACTTTTATCGACATACTATACTATGACTTTTTTCAACATACTATACTATGACTTTTTTGTACTTTTATCGACATACTATACTATGACTTTTTTCAACATACTATATTATGATTTTTTTTTCGACACACTATACTATGACTTTTTTTTCGACATACTATACTATGACTTTTTTCGACATACTATGATTTTTTTGTGACTTTTTTCAACATAGTATACTATGACTTTTTTTGACATACAACACTGAGTTTTGTATTACTTTTTTCGACATACTGTACTATGACTGTTTTTTAAACTGTTTTTCATCATACTTTCTGGTACGCTGCTGCCACTGCTGAAGACGAGAGCAGACTGCAGAGTACCATCCACTCTGCTGAGAAGATGATTTGCTGCTATCTGCCATCTCTCCAGGATCTGTACACCTCCAAGACACTGAGGCGGGCATGAACGATTCTAGCCGATCCCTCTCACCCTGGAAACTCTATGGAATCTCTCCCCTCTGGCACGAGGTGTCCATCAGAATCCCTCATAACCCTGGCTCCATAGCTCAGGGGTTAGAGCACTGGTCTTGTAAACCAGGGGTCGTGAGTTCAAATCTCTCTGGGGCCTAATCACATACTGGAATTTCCTTTGCTGATCATTAAAGTATCTATCTTCCCCTAGTCACTACACTTTGCACTTACCATCACCTGCCCATTGCACACAGTGCTTAAACTGCTTAAAAACATATTTATCATATACTGGTTTTGTATATATTGTACTATGACTTTTTTTATTTATTGACATACTATACTATGAATTTTTTATACTTTTTTCGACTTACTATACTATGATTTTTTCTGACATACTATACTATGACTTTTTTGTACTTTTGTCGACATACTATACTATGACTTTTTCAACATACTATACTATGACTTTTTTTCAACATACTATACTATAACTTTTTTGTACTTTTATCGACATACTATACTATGACTTTTTTCAACATACTATACTATGACTTTTTAGTACTTTTATCGACATACTATACTATGACTTTTTTCAACATACTATATTATGATTTTTTTTTCGACACACTATACTATGACTTTTTTTTCGACATACTATACTATGACTTTTTTCGACATACTATGATTTTTTTGTGACTTTTTTCAACATAGTATACTATGACTTTTTTTGACATACAACACTGAGTTTTGTATTACTTTTTTTGACATACTGTACTATGACTGTTTTTTAAACTGTTTTTCATCATACTTTCTGGTACGCTGCTGCCACTGCTGAAGACGAGAGCAGACTGCAGAGTACCATCCACTCTGCTGAGAAGATGATTTGCTGCTATCTGCCGTCTCTCCAGGATCTGTAGCCTCCAGGACACTGAGGCGGGCAGGAACGATTCTAGCCGATCCCTCTCACCCTGGAAACAATATGTTTGAATCTCTCCCCTCTGGCACGAGGTGTCCATCAGAAACCTCCTCCTAACACTGGCTACACTGGCCTAATCACATCCTGGAATTTCCTTTGGTAATCAATAAAGTATCTATCTGCTCCTAGTCACTACAATTTGCACTTACCATCACCTGCCCATTGCACACAGTGCTTAAACTACTTAAAAAGATATTTATCATATACTGGTTTTGTATATATTGTAATTTTTATTATATATTGTAAATATTTGTTACTTTTTTTTTACTTTTTTGACATACTATACTATGACTCTTTTCAACATACTACACTATGACTTTTTTCGACATACTATACTATGACTTTTTTCGACACACTATACTATGACTTTTTTCGACATACTACACATCGACTTTTTTTTACTTTTTGCGACATACTATACTATTTAAACATACTATACTATGACTGTTTTTTAAATTGTTTTTCATCATACTGTCTGGTACGCTGCTGAAGACAAGAGCAGACAGCAGTGTACCATCCCCTCTGCTGAGAAGTTGATACATACTATACTATGACCATTTTGTACTTTTTTCAACTTACTATACTATGACTTTTTTGAACTTTTTTTGACACACTATACTATGACTTTTTTCTGACATACTATATTATGAATTTTTTGTACTTTTTTCGACATACTATACTATGACTTTTTTCAACATACTATACTATGACTTTTTTCGACATACTGCACTATGACTTGACTTTTTTTGACATACTATACTATGACTTTTTTTTTCATCATACTTTCTGGTACGCTGCTGCCACTGCTGAAGACAAGAGCAGACAGCAGAGTACCATCCACTCTGCTGAGAAGTTGATACATACTATACTATGATTTTTTTTTTTACTTTTTCTACATACTATAATTTTCTTTGACATACTATACTGTCTTTTTTCGACATACTGTACTATGACTTTTTCGACATACTATACTATGACTTTTTTGTACTTTTATCGACATACTATACTATGACTTTTTTCGACACACTATACTATGACTTTTTTGTACTTTTATCGACATACTATAGTATGACTTTTTTCAACATACTATACTATGACTTTTTTGTACTTTTTTCGACATACTATACTATGATTTTTTTGTACTTTTTTCGACATACTATACTATGACTTTTTTCAACATACTATACTATGACTTTTGTCGACATACTTACACTATGACTTTTTTGTACTTTTTTCGACATACTATGGCTATTTTTTACTTTTCACAACCTACTTACTACTACAACTTTTTTGGACATACTACACTATGATATTTTTTCGACATGCTATGATTTTTCATGACTTTTTTCAACATGCTATACTATGACTTTTTTCAACATACTATACTAACTTTTTGATGAATTTTTCAACATAATATACTGACGTTTTTACAATATACTATGCCGTTATTTGTCAAGGCATGGAAAAATGTCACAGAAGCACAATGACAACATTTTCCATTTCGGTATTTCTCCTTTCAATAAAAATGAGAAGAATGCATCTCTTACAATGGACCCTGATAAAAATGACATTGAAAAATACAGTGAATTAATTCTGTGACCAGTCAACCACTTTAGTTTTTTAGACAAATAACTCTCCGACTGTGTTTTTATTGAAGGCTGTTGCTCTCTCCAAAGATGTCGCTTCATGCATACGGCAGCAGAGATGGTGGTGAACCAATCTCGACTCACGATCGATCACGATATTGTATATAACATCAGATGGAGGATCCTTTGCTGACCTACTGCATCATATCGTCTTCAAGCTCCACCTCCTCTGTGAAGCCCTCTTTGCCTCTGCTGCTCCGATGACCCTACTGTTTTAACGTCCTTTACCTCCTTTTGTATGTACATAATTATTTAAAATAACATACATACTGGGAGTGGTGTAATACAACATTGAAATACATAGCAAACGAATATGCTGTACATCGTTAAGCATACCTGAGATAGGTGTCTAATGGCAGAGAATTGAAAATGCAACACAATTTTAATGTTTTTAATAGAGGTATTACATCATGTCAAATTGTTCTCACACCTTATATCACTGTAGAAACAACTGTATTTCTGTATGTATTTTTGCATGTATGTATGTGGGTGTACTTGCTCCTATTATTTTCCATTTTGAATTTCAAAAATAAAAGCATCTTGTGGCCAGGGGCCTGTTTCACAAAACCAAGATAAGGGATTAAGCCGGGATTTCCCAGTTATCCTTGATTCGGTTTCACGAAAGCGGAGGCACATAAATCACCATGGAGATTTATTCTGTGCAGCTAGCCTGCTCCTGACCAGGCTAACAGCCAGGATTTATTTAATCCTGTAGCCTTTTCTGATCACCCAGCAGAGGTTTTACCCTATTGTTATTATCAGCCTGGATTAAAATACAACAGGTGCATATTGCTGTTTATTTAAGTAGTGTTATTATTTAAAGTTGTGACCATTATTTTTTTATTTATAATTATTCATGTGACAGTCATTGTTACTGTTATATTGCTGTATGAAGACTGCTGTTCATATTGTTGTTAGAAGTTTGATAGATATATTATGGCAGTTGTTGAGATAATAAAAAAAGGCTGATACAATTTCAAATGTGTTTTAAATGAAGTCTGTTACTAAGGGCAATACATACAATGCCGTACATTTCTATAGTTGACCAATGCACCTTGAATTATTTTAGTTGATTAATTTTTTTTTTATTCTTTAACATAAGGATCATGATTGTTCCACTTCCATGTGCATTGTATTTGGCATTCTTAGCACACAATTTATGTTGTCCAGTAAACTGGGAATATAATTTGGGAGGATTGTACAATCCTCCCAAATTATAGTCTTAGTTCACTGGACCAGTAACTATCTAGTGATGTAGGCTACTGTACATTCATGTAACAACAGGGAGAGGACACCTCAATGGTTTTTGACCTTATATTTGGGGGGAAATAACTGATGAATATACTCTGTTCCATTCATGTTTACAGTGTGCATGGAATTTATCACTTAATTATCTTCATAGTTTCTAGATTTTAGAGTCCAATTTCTTCAGTGTCTTTATTTTCTATGTCCATATATACGAGGGAGCAAAGCATATAATATGTAGAGAAGGAAACTCGGCCTCTATAAAAAATAAAAAAATGAAACGCGGACCGACTTAATGATAGTCTAAAAATATACATTTATGAAATACTGCTCTTAACTGAAACCATTCAATGAGTCACTGTCATTTGCAAAAACGAGCAGATGTACACTTTGCATTAAAAGGGAGCAGTGGAAGTTAATATGACTTAGGAAACTTATATTTTAGCCCATGAGAGAGAGGGAGGAACAGAGTGAAAGAGATATTTACGCATCATATTCTAGCGTTGTAGAAAATTGATCTTCATTGTAAATTTCCTGAGTAACATTATCTTCTGCTTACTTTTAAGGCAAAGAGTGCAACTGTTAATTTGTGCAAATGATTAGTAGCCTAATCCTTGAATGGTATGATTATGACGGTTTCAGTTCAGAGCAGTGGTCAGTAAATGTATATATTTAAGCTACAATTACGCATTCAGTCGGTCCGTGATCGTCTGCCTCGCTTTCTCTCGCTGTTTCATTACAGCGGCTGTGTTTCTTTTCTTTTTATACAAATAATGTGTTTCTCGTCATCATACTTCCACAAGAAGCTGCTGCTCACTCTGTATAAAGTATGTACAACGCGTATTCTCCATTTTGGCATCAGTAAATCTGTGATCGACCTCGCGGTCTTTTGAGGAAAGCCGTGGACGCGCATCTATCTGAATTACTTCAGCCTGACTCGACCTAGTCTCTCCTCCTCAGCCTGGCTCGGCCTTCGTGAAACGCACCAAGCCAGGATGCACAGATTAGACTAGGTCAAGCCTCGCTTTATCAGTTATCCTGGATTTATATATTCTGCTTTTGTGAAACAGGCCCCAGGTGTTGGAAATAAGCGTTTACCTACAAAAATTAAACACAGTGCATCATGCTTGATAACAGGTATTCCCTACTATGTCAGATTAAAATGTCAACTTTTGAAATGTGTTGTCTGTTGTTTATTTTACTACCTTTGTGTGATGCCACAGTACTTGGAAAAAGTATTTAGTATTTTTTTAAAAAGGGTCATAAAAAGTCATTTATAGTATGTCAAAAAAAAGTCAAAGTATAGCATGTAAAAAAAGTCAAGACAAAATTCATAGTTTTTGTATGTCGAAAAAAAATTATAAAGAAGTCATAGTATAGAATGTTGAAAAAAGGTCATAAAAAAGTCATAAACAGTCATAGTGTGTCAAAAAAAAGTAATGGAAAAGTAATAGTATAGTATGTCAATAATATCCACAAAAAAGTCACAGTATAGTATGTCTAAAAGTCATAGTATAGTAGGTCGAAAACAAAGTCATGAAAAAAGTCATAGTATAGTATGTCAAAAATATTCACAAAAAAGTCATAGTATAGTATGTTGAAAAAGTAATAAAAAAGTCATAGTAAATTATGTCAATAATATCCACAAAAAAAGTCATAGTATAGTATGTCGAAAAAAGTCATAAAAAAGTCACAGTATAGTACGTGGAAAAAGTCTCAACACAGCCTATCTGCTCCTCCCTGACTGCCTCCTCCCTGCCTGTTGCCTCCTCATTGGCTGCTCCCATCCAGCCTGCTGCCTCCTCACTGGCTGCTCCCATCCAGCCTGCTGCCTCCACCCTGGCTGCTCCCATCCAGCCTGCTGCCTCCTCCCAGCCTGCTGCCTCCTCACTGGCTGCTCCCATCCAGCCTGCTGCCTCCTCCCAGCCTGCTGCCTCCTTCCTGCCTGCTGCCTCCTCACTGGCTGCCCCCATCCAGCCTGCTGCCTCCTCACTGGCTGCTCACATCCAGCCTGCTGCCTCCTCACTGGCTGCTCACATCCAGCCTGCTGCCTCCTCCCTGCATGCTGCCTCCACCCTGGCTGCTCCCATCCAGCCTGCTGCCTCCTCCCTGGCTGCGGATGCGTCTGGGGTATGTAAAAGCATATTTATTTGCTAATAAATAACATCATTGTTACTTTGTTTTGTCCCAACTTCACTGATCTCAAAATTCTCATCACTGTTTTTACCAGGCTGTGGATGAGTCCGGTGTGCCAGGCATGGACAGAGTGGACAGCTTGGCAGAATATCACCAGCCCTCACTAGCCCTCACCAACCAGCAGGTCAGGGACTTTTATTGTCTTATTTATTTCTCCTCTGTTCTCTGTCACACATGTCCACACTTGAATGTTTTTGTTTAATGTGCTGTTCTCTCTATGTTGTCTTTCTCAGGTGAGCGATATTGTCGTTCTGTGGCAGAACCTGCTAGACTTTGACAAGCAGCGGGTTGTCTTTGCTGCCAGACACCAGACCAGGCTGGTCACAGGACAGACACTCAAAAGAACAGGCAGGAGTTCACTCCAGGGGTGGAGAGTGTAAAGCGGCATGCACTTACCACCACTGCCCCGCTTGCCCAATGGCCAGATTGCTGCCGCCTGGTGGAAACCATCTTCGTCCGGCTCTGTGCCATCCACCGCAGTCCCAAGAAGAGATCCAGATGGGACCTTATCCTGGAGGACTATAGGCGAATCAGGCGGCGCATTCTGGCCAACGAGGAAGTTATGCAGCAGACCACCAGCAGCACCGTGGGCCAAGCGGAGGTTAAGAGGAAGGCCGTACATGCATTCGCGACACCTGTGGCTGTGAGACCACGCCCTCAGCGGCAGCTCTTCCCTGCTCCGCCTCCACCTCCCACGTCAGCTCCACAGCTGATGATGCTGGCTCCAATGAGTGCTTCAATGAGTCCACAGGTGCCTGTCCTGATGGCTGCCCCACAGGCCCAGGGTTTCAGCCTAATATCAGCTCCTCCTGCTCCTCCTGCGGCTTCTCCGGCTCCAGTCCGAAAACTGACCCGCAAAGTATTGCACAACACGTGCAAGAAATGCGGGCAGTTCAGGACAGCTGAGACAGGACACAGCCAGTACAAAGGGCCTGTGTACTGCCCTTCAGTTGAGACTGTCCCCAAAGAACAGTGGCTGGAGAACATTCCAAAAAATGATAACATTTATAATAATTTTATAATATCCCTGTTCATGATATATTTATAATACTTCTAATATTGTTACTCCACAATAAAAGTTTGGTTAAATAAAAAAACATGCTTTTGTGTGTTATGAATATAAGTTTCTGCTTATTATTAACACTATTTAGATAGTGTAAATGTGTAATATGTAAATCAGGGGTGGTGAACCTGTGGCTCTTGAGCTGCCTCCTCCTGTGAGGCTCTTACTGGGTGGTTGGGGGCTGTGTTATGTCATATTTCAGATAAGTCCAAACACATTTGATATATCTGCCAATGGAGCTCAACAGTGTGGTTCTGGAAGTAAAAATCCCGTTCATTTTACAAGGTTGTGTAAGTTTCTGCTGCTATAGTAATTTGATCCAAATGATTTTTGGCTTTTGACACAGTTTCGAGTTGCCAGGTTTGATTATTGCAACTTGTTTACCTAACTATATTTGTTGTACACGAGAGAAATCATCGAAATTGGAGATATTTGTATATGTTTTGGCTTGGGGGGGGAGGAGGAAAGACTTATGTTGCCAGATTTGAGGAGGGCTGCCAGGTTGATGTCTAAAGTTCTACATTTTGGGTATTGATGATATCCCTAAAAAGAGGTTATTGATGCATGATAGCGGAGGTAAGGTTTCATTAACACTGTATGAACTTGCCAGGTTGGAGAAACAGATGAAGCAATCAGGTAGAATAGAGCTAAGGGGAAAATAAAGCAGGTCATTTCATGTTCGACAAGGTGTAGAGAGTTACGGTTGCCAGGTTCAAGCAGGTTCTGCATGTTGAAGTAAAAATAGCATTCTCTGTTGCCACTTCAAAATACTAGGGCTGCCCAGTCTGACTTAACAGATTGTCAACACCAAGCAGCTCTCCTATGAAAAAGAACAGATAAACATGTACAAAAGCATGCACACATAATTAATAAGTTAATGGCATGTATCATGTTAAGTACATAGTTTGCTTTTGTCACTGGGAATGAAAAGTCTCACTGAATTTCAGTTTAAACACTTAAAAGCCAATGAACCAAAAATACTAGGACAACATTACATTAGCATACCGGTGTATTTGGAGGGTGGCCTGAAGTTTGGCACAAATGCCCGGCCAAACACCTTCAAGCTGCTGGGTCACATCCCCGGAGTAGGTGAGCAGAGATGATGGCCTGCTGGTCACCGCCGCAGTCCCCCGGTCCTGGTTCCACCTGTTCAGGCCTTCCAGGACGTACAGCTGAGTGTTTATCATACATAAGGGAGACACCAACCTGGAATGAACCTTTTCAGGTGGCAATGAAAAGATTGCAGAGATGTGGACCCTCTGGCACAGCGATACCTGGTTAGGACAACACCCCCCTTCTTGATGGTGCCAGTCTCTGTATAGAGATGCACACCAGGCAGGTCCTGGATGCACTTGACGTGGCATTGCTGCACACGCCAGATGTGTTCAATGCGCACCTGGTCCAGCAGTGGCACCCCCATAAGGTCCCTCCTGTTTGCCCCTCCCAGTTCCTGCAGCAGCCGCCCAATGAGGCTGATGGTGACCTCCTCGCCGCGTGTCCTCCTGCGACAGTACTGGCTCAGCTCATTCTTAGTGATCCTGGCATCCACCGCAGGATCATTTGTGGCTGGCACACCCTCCTGCCTGAGCTGCTCTTTCTTTGCCCGCTGCAACAGAGAGAGGTCCCCTGCGTCCCACTCAAATATGCAGGCAGAGAGACAGCTCATGAAGGTGGGGTACAGGGGACAGCCTCCGCATAAAGTGCCAGATGTCCAGCCGTATGTGAAGGTCTGGCCACTCCCCAAACTTGGTCTGCAACTTGCTGGACCCCTCACTGATGCAGCAGCCACAGTCCACATACAGCAGCACTGGGGCACTCCATCACCCCTGCCACCATCCTGTCCAGTCCTGGCCCCTCCTGCACTGTCACCACACTGGTCACAAGGTGACCCAGAGACCAGTCCCCTTGGCGTGACCAGCCAGCTTCTTTGTGATCTGTAATTTGACAATAGTGATGTTAAAAAAATCTGTACGGTAATTTCAACTATCTACAGCACCAACTGTATATAGATTAATTACACTGTACACATTTAAAATATGTACCAATGTGATATTATGATTGACAATAGCATTAATGTGTATAATGGCATATATAAACAACATGGATATCTATTACACAGATCATTTATTACCTGTTTGGTTGAGTTCATCTTTAAGATGGAGCCAAATGTGGAGGTGATGCTGGCCTTGACATGGTCCAATCGGGAGAGGATGTCCCTGCCATAAACGGACAGCAGCCAGCGACTGGTGGGCACATCAATGGGCTCTGGGGGCTCCTGGCACACCACTGGGAAGAGGCTTGGCCGATCAACAAAGTCAGCACACTCCCCAAAATAGTGTGCCAACCTGTTCAGCCATTCCTCCCCATGGTTTTCCTTAAGCTGTTTTACCAGACGTACTATTAATTAAATATGAGTTATTTAATATAATTTTCACCATTGACAAACTTGGAGGGGGGGGCGCCAGAAAGATGGTGGTACAGCAGCCGTTGCACCAGGGGTCGAGACCAGAGCTGCAGACTGCGATGCAGACTCTGCATGTCCTCCCTGCCTGTCCTCTCTGCATGTCCTCCCTGCCCGTCCTCCCTGCATGTCCTCTCTGCCTGTCCTCCCTGTCCTCTTTGCATGTCCTCTCTGCATGTCCTCCCTGCCCGTCCTCCCTGCATGTCCTCTCTGCCTGTCCTCCCTGTCCTCTTTGCATGTCCTCTCTGCATGTCCTCTCTTCATGTCCTCCCTGCCTGTCCTCCCTGCCTGTCCTCTCTGCATGTCCTCCCTGCCCGTCCTCCCTGCATGTCCTCTCTGCCTGTCCTCCCTGTCCTCTTTGCATGTCCTCTCTGCATGTCCTCCCTGCAGGTCCTCCCTGCCCGTCCTCCCTGCAAGTCCTCTCTGCCTGTCCTCCCTGTCCTCTTTGCATGTCCTCTCTGCATGTCCTCTCTTCATGTCCTCCCTGCCTGTCCTCCCCTGTCCTCTCTGCCTGTCCTCCCTGTCCTCTTTGCATGTCCTCTCTGCATGTCCTCTCTGCCCTCTTTCCCTTCCTCTCCTCTCTCCTCTCCCTGTCCTCCCTGCCCTTGTCTTCCCTCCTAGTTTTCTTCCTCTCTGCCTCTGTGTCTTCTGTCCTCTTGTCCTCCTCTGTCCTCTCTTTCTTCTGCCTGTCCCTCTCTGTCCTCTCTGCATGTTCCCTCTCTGTCCCTTGTCCTCTCCTTCCCTGTCCTTCCTCCCTGCGCTGTCCTCTCTGCCTGACGCCTCCCCTGTCCTCCTCCCATGCCTTCTCCCTGTCCTCTGCTGTCCCCTTTTCTGTCCTCTGTCCTCCTCTTCATGCCTTCTCTGTCTGTCCTTTCCCTCTGTCCTCTCGCTTGTCCTCGTCTGCATGTCCTCCTGTCCTCTCTGCCTGTCCTCCCTGTCCTCTCTGCATGTCCTCTCTGCATGCAGACCAGTTCTTGCGCGAGCAAGCCATTGACAATAATGGATTTCATAGCGCAGCGCTGCCATTTGCGCGTACAATGTGAATGGCCCTTGAGTGTGCAAGGACCTTTAGCTGGGAACTTAAAGTGCCCATATTATGAAAAAAACACTTTTTCTGGTGATTTGGGGTGTTCTTTTGTGTCTCTGGTGCTTCCACACACATACAAACTTTGAAATAAATCCATCCATGGTGTTCTGAGTGAGATACGGTTTCTGAATGTGTCCTGCCTTCAGTCTCCTGGTGAGCTGTTCAAAATCGGCTCGGACTGTGACGTCACAATCCGAAATGAGCTGGCTAACCGCAACCGTTAGCTCGTAGTCTCTAGCAGTTAGGTCTCACTCTGTAGCTAAAACAGAGACCAGGTGAAAAAAGGATCTGCAGCAGTGAGAGAGAGCTGTGCAGTACAACAAAAATATGGTGTTTTTTGAAAATTAAACCATGTAAACCTATTCTGGTACAACCTTAAAATACAATTATGAACCTGAAAATGAGTATAATATGGGCGCTTTAAAGGAAAGTTTGCTGATTTTTTAACCAGCTCTGTGTACTGCAGTACACACCAGTACCCAGAGGTCCGTGTTCACCTGCTGGCAAAATTCCACTGGATCGGTTTACACTCTTTAGTGTTTAGCTTAGCGCAATTAAACCATACACAACACTGGCTTAGCCACATCATCCTCCACAGCTCCGCCCTTTTGTCCAAATATGGTCATTTCTGGCTCCAATGTACCAAGATGGCGACTAACCTGACTCCGCCAGATGGATCGCTTCGCATTTGCTCGGCATATCCATCTGGGAACTTTCCGTTGGAGAACTTTTGGGAAGGGGCGAAAATCCTGGTTAGCTGATTGGATAAACCATCTGTCTATCTACCACCTATAGTTGGTGATAGACGGGCCAAATCAACCAATCACATCAAACTCTTGCCAAAACCAGTCGGGAGAAGAGCAAAAACATCTTTTCTCCGAAAAAAGCCTCCAGTGCTGTTTTTTTTGCTCTTCTTTCAATGAAGGAATACTTTCTAATTCGGATAAAACTTGCACGATAGCTTCGCTCATCTCATCCGTGGAAGCCTTCGTGTTGTTTAGACTGAACAGTCGCTTCTCATCGCATCACACCTAAACCCGCCTCAAAACCAGCGCTGATTGGTCGGTCGTTTGGCGAACGGCTCCAAATTTTCTCTATCTCAAGATGCCAGACTGATCTGCGAGTGGAAAACTGGAGCTCGCCAGATCAGGACGGTCTCACGAGGCTAGATGGCGACACCCAAAATGCAAACTCCTGGCTTCAAAATGGCAGTCCACAAACCATGCTATGCTAAGCTTAAGCCTTTTATTTCAGGATACTGAGATCATTTGGATCTCAGCTGTTAAAAAAACGGTTAAGAGACAATAATTGTGCTTAACTACCTGGAATAAGGAGACAAATGCAGTGTGACAGGACTCAAAATGTTTATTGTGCTTACTAAATGCCACACAAAATGTAACTTACCACATAAAATGTAACTTTACAAAAGGAGTTAAAGCGGTGAACCAGAACTAAAACCTTATTGGCTGTTAAACTCCTCCTTCTCTTCCTCCCTGCTTGACCATTGGCCGGTGGACTCCTGACCTGGGACTGCTTTATAACGAGCTGCAGGGTCGACACACCTCGTTCTACATTGACTGAACACACCAGAACAGGTACGCTACTCTGAGAGAGAGTGTGTGTGTGTGTGTGTGTGTGTGTGTGTGTGTGTGTGTGTGTGTGTGTGTGTGTGTGTGTGTGTGTGTGTGTGTGTGTGTGTTCTTGTTTAACTATATTCGTGGGGTCCAGAGACCGGGAGTCCAGTATACTTGTGGGGTCCAGACAGCTTTGTGGGGCCAAAATAATGGACCCCACAAGTTTAAAGGGCTGTTTGAGGATTAAGACTTGTAGGTTGTAGGATTAGGGATATAATTAGGTTATGGTTAGGGTAAGGGTTAAGGTTAGGCATTTAGTTGTAATGGTTAAGGTTAGGGTAAGGGTTAAGGTTTGGCATTTAGTGGTGATGGTTAAGGTTAGGGTAAGGGGCTAGGCAATGCATTATGTCAATGATGGGTCCCCACAAAGATAGTGAGACGCACAATGTGTGTGTGTGTGTCTGTGCATGTGTACAGTGCTGGGTCATAATCTACAGCAATGCATCATATTCTAAAAGATCATCATATGTTTGTAGCGTCGCTGAAACACGTATCTCTATTACAACTTTTCATAGAATTAGAAGAAAAACAGCCATGTTTTCAGCCTTGTGACAACGCATTTTCCAGCTGATCCAAGAGGCTTTTTAAAGACTATTTAGTTTAAGAAGGAGAATTTTCTCAACACATAAAGGAACACTTCATCCTTCAGTTTATCACAAACATTCAACATCAACACATCTGGAGATACGTGTTTGTCCCTGAACAGGAAGGTGATGAAGAAGTGTCTGTGAAGGTTCACAGTCATCCAGGTCATAGTAATCCAGGTAAGGGTTTAAACTCAAGGGCACATGGACTTGGTTAAAGACATTTCATCTCGTCCGAGAGACTTCTTCAGTTCTGACTGAACAGTAACCGACCGAAAGTCGAATATAATTCGAATAGTAAAAAAAAAAAAATCAATACTATTTGAATGCTGAAATGACTCTCTCCCTCTTCTCATGTCTGATGAACAATAAGTTACGGGAGTGAGAAACACACGGCATTGTGAGCTAACGTTACGTACCGAGCAGTGTTGTTTGAAGTCATCTTACTTTAAAAAAGTAATTAGTTACAGTTACAAATTACTTCTCCCAAAAAGTAATTAGTAGTTAGTAACTCAGTTATCACATTGTAAAAGTAATTAGTTACTCAGCAAAGTAACTGTGACGTTATTTTTCCTTGGCATAGTGTGCACATTACATAAACATTGTTGCCTTTAATTTCAATGAGCGAGAAGTAGTGCCGGTACTTCCAGTTCGAGAACGCTACCTTTGAATTTCCCTGGCTCGTCGCCATTGTCGCTGTCTTGTGTTTAGTGGTAGTCAGTTGCAACGGTGTCATCAAGTAATTAATTAGATTACGCTGTTACTGAAAAAATAACACCGTTAGTAACGCCGTTATACTTAAACACCGTTACTCCCAACACTGGTACTGAGTAACGTTAGTACAGGGGGGAGAGTGACAGGCTGCGGCTGGAAATTGGAAGGAGGATGGGAAATTGTTTTAACATGACTTTAAAATTGACATCCAGCGAGCCAAAATGCTTATGTTATCAATAGTTAGCTCGTTCTTGTTTCCTAACTGCGTCGTGAGTTATAGGAGCTTTAGCTGGGAGCTTCATGGAGACAACTTAAGTTAATGTTAGCTGCCCTACAGCTGTCAGAGTTAGCTTCCACTTCATATATTACCTTCTAACAGCTGTATTCTCAGTAACGTGACAATCTGCACTAAAATAGTAGTGACCGAACTGCTTAGTTATCAATGCCGTTAGCATCGTGGCTAACACTATTGTTACTTTATTTTTTGACAATCATTTCGGCTATGCTTTCTCACATGATGTCATTGTGCTAACTGAGCACCGTTAGCCTTTACAACAGAGCTGCTTCACTACACTTGTTAGATCATGTTTCATTACAGAGTTCTCTGTTGATTTGTGTTTGTCGCTGTGTGCTCGTGGTGGAAAATAATGTAAACAGAGAGCAGCGTGCCAGAAATGCAATGGGCCGTGACGTAGGTCCCCTTCAAGGCCAGGCTGATGTTGGAAGTCCCTCTAGTGGTCAGAACGTGTAACAACAACCACATGCGTATAGTGGCATTGACAATGCACAAGCCTGAGTAGTGTAGTACATATTTATAACAGGCTGCATTTGAGCATTTAATATTCGAATATTATTCAAATATTTAAAAAAAAAAAAGACATTTGAATGATATTATAGATGAAGACTGACAGCTCTAATGGACACCCGAGGCCAAGTCTGAACGGCCATTGTTGGCATTCGTCTCCATTGTCATGAGTTGGCATTCATTGACATTCTCACGTGAGGCAAAATGTGGGAATGGACGAAGCCGAACAAACAAGCAACTAAGAGTAAAAGAAGAATTACTTAGTGTAGAAATTAGTAAAAAAAGTAAAAAAGTATTAATAAATGGAATTTGTTCTTTGGTGTTTGGTTAAATAACAGTGTGTTGTTCAGAGAGTTTCCTAATCAGGCACAGATGGGTTTTAATGATTCGTGGTATAGGGCTCCTCAGTTTAGGTCACGGTCTCAAAAGAGAAAGTATTTTTGAAGTAGGGCTGGGCAATATATCGATATTATATCGATATCGTGATATGAGACTAGATATCGTCTTAGATTTTGGATATCGTAATATCGTGATATGACATAAGTGTCTTTTCCTGGTTTTAAAGGCTGCATTACAGTAAAGTGATGTTATTATCAGACTGTTGTAGCTGTTCTATTATTTGGCTTTACCCCACTTAGTCATTATATCCACATTACTGATGATTATTTATCTAAAATCTCATTGTGTAAATATTTTGTGAAAGCACCAATAGTCAACACTACAATATCGTTGCGGTATCGATAACGAGGTATTTGGTCAAAAATATCGTGATATTTGATTTTCTCCATATCGCCCAGCCCTATTTTGAAGCCAGTCAGAATACACCCCATAAAACATAAAAGTAGTGTGCAATGTAGACTACCACAGAAGGCTTGTGATCGAAGTAAAACTGCACCAACAAGACAAAGAAGAAGCTTGGTCCAGCTCAGCTAAAAACACAACAACACTGAATGGCTCAGCACGTTAGCGTGTCGTTCACTACCGAGTTTGGTTTGTAACCATTTGGCTACCGGCAAAGTTATCTTCTGTTCTACTAACTTTGTTAGATAACACACTCGACTCTCCTGCTGTTACAGAAGTGAACGTACCACAGACAGTTGCCCCGTGCATGGACTCACAGAAATCAGTCCTTCCAGAAAAATGCGGAGTTTTTTTTTGATCGTTGTGGGCAAAAATCCTTGATTATGCGGCACGGTTTCTTAAAAAATGCGATGGAATATGCTCTATATGATATTTATGCAATTTTATGTGATGAAATTGCGGGAACTTGCAAAACTTGCGGGAACTTAAACTGAAAAAGAGAAAAAAAAGTGATTTCCCCCAACACCCTGCTTTTCGATGATGTTCACATCGCGTGATTACGTCACTTCATAACGGTCCCATGGCAACAGGGGAAAATGGCTGCTTTTCAACTTTCTGCTAAGATATATTATGTGACTTTTTTGCATTATGAAATCACGCAAGCCCTGCATATTCTGCACGGAAATCGGCAATTTATGCATAAATATGCGGACTTTGGCTGATTATGCATTGAATTATGCGATTGCATAATCACGTTTTTCTGGAGGGACTGAGAAGTGCTTGCTCTTGAGGGAATTACTGTAATTGCTGGAATTGTTGGGGCTTTGTAAACTATAGAGTGTGGTCTAGACCTACTCTATCTGTAAATTGTCTCGAGATAACTAACTCTTGTTATGATTTGATATTATAAATAAAATTGAATTGAATTGAATTGAATATAGTGGAAACACAGTGGATATGTGGCGTTATTTTCGGCTGGGTGGTTGTCATATGTTGGCTGTGAAAACGTTACAGTTTTTTTAGTCCAATAATGTTTTGCGAGTTCTGATCTGATGGACGCCCATATACATTCATTGAACTGTTTTGTCTTTCCAGGTCGACATGTTGTCCATCCCAGATCTGATCAAGAAGAAGAAAGATGGAGGAGCGCTCAGTGATGAAGAGATCAAAGCCTTCATCGAAAGTGTTACAGACAAAACTATACAAGACTGTCAGACAGGTACGACCCGTTTAACTCGAACATTTAAAAACACTTTACTGAGGTCACTTATAACCTGAATTTTCCCTCTTCTTTCACCGTTAAGGGGCCATGCTGATGGCTATCTGGCAGAAGGGAATGACAGATAAGGAGATTGTGACCCTGACCAAGGAGATGATGTCATCAGGGGAAGTGATGTCATGGCCAAAAGAGTGGGCGGGGCTAGTGGTTGACAAGCACTCAACAGGAGGGGTGGGAGATAAAGTCAGTCTGGTATTAGCGCCTGCGCTAGCTGCCTGTGGCTATAAGGTACACACATTAACCTGTATTTAATCTACTCATAGAGAGACATGTTGTACGTCTAAGATGTCATAACACAAGGTGTGTGTTTCTCAGGTGCCTATGATCAGTGGGCGGGGCTTGGGTCACACAGGAGGAACTCTGGATAAACTGGAATCAATTCCAGGATTCAACATCCAGCAATCAACAGATCAGGTGTAACAAACTATTGTTTTATAAACGGGCTCACTGACAAACTGCGACGATGTTGGAAAATATTCAGCCAATAATAAATAAGACCTAACGCGCTCAACTCACATTAAAACTTAGAAGACTAGGGGGGCTGGATCCTTAATGTGGATAATAATATATAAAAAAGGTAGTTTGGACAGCACTCCAATTAATACTTCTTATTGCCACACAGGCTTTTGGGGCAGGACATCCTTCTTTTTTATTTAACCTTTATTTAACCAGGAAGAGACTCATTGAGATTAAAAATCTCTTTTTCAAGAGTGTCCTGGCCAAGGCAGGCAGCAGTACAACCACACATACAGTACATGCAAATACAAAATACACAAAAACACTAAAAACATAAAACAACTGAAACAGCAAATCCCTCAAAGTCAACCAGAATCCTAAACACATCAGGTAAAACATCTACAGCCAGATGTGGCTGCCTCCAAGTCAAACAACATCCTCTTAAAAGCCACCAATGAATGACTAGTTCAGTAAGTTTCATGGATTTCTGTAACTTGTTCCATGTAGAGGGAGCAGCAAACTTAAAGGCCTTTTTCCCCTTAGCTCAGTTCTAACCTTTGGAACAGACAGGATGAAAAGATCCTGGGAACGAAGATTGTAAGTCCCGGTACTGTTTAGAAGCTTCTTAAGCTTGTTTCACAAGTAATCTCCTGTGAAACACGCTTGAATGTTTAGCCAAGAAAGAAACCTGGACAGAAATATAAATGTATTGATTCTGACTTTTTATCTAGCACCATCATCAGCAGGGGCGGAGGTATATGTTTGTTTTAAACCACTTTTTTCACCTAAATGTGTATTTTTGGATGTTTTCTTTCCATTTAAGTCTGAAAGAAGACATGTTATGTAAGCTAAATAGCCCTAAAGTCTCTCGCCTGCCGTGTCTGGCCATAATGATAACCTCTCGTGTCTTATGACGGCTGGACTTTGACTTTACATGTTGATTTAGTGCGGCAGAACTTTATCACCAGAAAGCAAACACCAAAAAAACTCCTCGACCCTTCCAGTTATCAGCCTCTCAAAGTCTCTTATAAGCTTTAAATATGGATGTACTGCACATTTACACGATGTTGTTGATGTGAACAGTTGCCGTCAAGATTTATAATGAATTATATATACATACACACACACACACACACACACACACACACACATACTAGGAAGGTTCGCTTACTTACTACTAGGGGTGCACGATATTGGATTTTGGCCGATATTCGATATGCTGATATTTTCAAACTCATTTTGGCCGATGCCGATATATATACATTTTCCCCTGATGTATATACACTTTAGTTTTACTGAAGAGAAATCCAAGTCTTTCTCCTGTACTGCCTTTACCTTATTACACTGTACTACCTTTACCTTATTACACTGTACTACCTTTACCTTATTACACTGTACTACCTTTACCTTATTACACTGTACTACCTTTACCTTATTACACTGTACTACCTTTACCTTATTACACTCATGTGTGGTAGATATGGCAATACACAAGACAAGCAACGTTTGATTCTACCATAAATGTATCATTTTACAAATGTATACTACAAAATGCATTTTACTGGAGTTGTGAAGTTTAAAATATGACAGCAGAACAGTTGCACAACTAATCAGTGACATCTGCGGAGGAGATATGAGCTCATAACAGCCTCATAATCAATAAATAATACAGGCGAAAATGAATAAAGTAAAAATAAATTCACTCAACTTTTACTCTTTATTCTAATCAAATCAATAATTTTTTCAATATTGAAACATTCTATTTATCAATTCGTTGATTATTTTTAAAAAAAAAATTTTTCAATTAGAACACAAGACAAAATAATTGTTTTTCTCGATTACATTGTTTTTGTGATCGTTAGGAGCCAAAATCATAATCATGATTAAAATTTGATTACTTGCACAGCCCTACATTCAATGAAATTCATTATTTATTAATTAAAAAATGATTAAACCCATTCCCACATTTGATCACAGAAGATCAAAGTGTGATATTATCAAAGGACCATGTTTTCCTGGCAAATGGTTAGGAGATAACACAAGGGGCCCCCTGAACGTTTTCCACAGGAATCACTGCTCAACTGTACTTCTGTACTAATCAATAGTAACATGTGCTTACTGTGCAGATCAAAAACATCATGGACTCAGTGGGCTGTTGCATTGTGGGTCAGACGGAGACGTTGGTTCCTGCGGATCAAGTCCTGTACGGTATGCGGGACGTCACCAGCACAGTGAACAGCTTACCGCTAATTACTGGTACAGAACTTATTATTGTATTAACTTAACTAACATGACCTAAGAATACTACACTAGTTTAATATTAATTCAAATGTGTGTGTGTGTGTGTGTGTGTGTGTGTGTGTGTGTGTGTGTGTGTGTGTGTGTGTGTATGTGTGTGTGTGTGTGTGTGTGTGTGTGTGTGTGTGTGTGTGTGTGTGTGTGTGTGTGTGTGTGTGTGTGTGTGTGTGTGTGTGTGTGTGTGTGTGTGTGTGTGTGTGTGTGTGTGTGTGTGTGTGTGTGTGTGTGTGTGTATGTGTGTGTGTGTGTGTGTGTGTGTGTGTGTGTGTGTGTGTGTGTGTGTGTGTGTGTGTGTCAGGCTCGATTATCTCAAAGAAAGGAGCCGAGTCTCTGTCTGCTCTGGTGCTGGATGTGAAGTTTGGACGAGCTGCTCTGTATAAAGACCTGGACAGTGCTAGAGAACTAGCACAGTTATTAGTAAGTGTCATTAGAAGTATTAATAACGTTAAGATGTATTAAAGGTCCCATGGCATGAAAATGTCACTTTATGAGGTTTTTTAACATTAATATGCGTTCCCCAGTAGCGGAAATAGCGTGGGTGCGGCCCCCTCAGGGCCCCGTGCCAACTTTGGGCCCCTCAAACGCCGCCGATCTTGCGTAACTTGACGAGAACGGGGCCCTCGCCAAGGGACACGTTGCAAATTATTACCTGAAAGAAGCTAATTACTGCATATGATCTCACGTTATCACGTTGTGATAATCCAGCTCTTCTTATCAAACATATACATATATAATAGTGCCATGTCAATGATATAGTGTGGCACTGATTGAGCGCATTTGGCCTGTTCAGCACCATCGCTGTCCATCAGCTGTCGCTGTCCGTGGTGCTGGAATGTTTTTTTTTCTTTGTTCGTCAATACAAACTTGTCAAAATAATTTGCTTTTCGTTGTGTTTTATTTGACACATAGGCTTACTTGGCTCAACAAGTTTTTTTTAACAGTTTTAATTTTAAAATGACTTGGTAGCAGAGGGCCCCGTGATGAAGCTCCGCCCCCACTGTGCTGAGAGTTTAGCTCCGTGGTCCCCTGGCATTCCCCCAGCCTGCCTATGGCCCCCCAGTGGCTAGAAATGGTGATAGGTGTAAACCGAGCCCTGGGTATCCTGCTCTGCCTTTGAGAAAATGAAAGCTCAGATGGGCCAATCAGGAATCTTCTCCTTATGAGGTCATAAGGCTGAATTTCGGGAAAGAGAATTCAGATACAGTATTAGGGGACCACTAAGGCCTATATAAAAGAGACTTCAGATACAGTATTAGGGGACCACTAAGGCCTATATAAAAGAGACTTCAGATACAGTATTAGGGGACCACTAAGGTCTATATAAAAGAGACTTCAGATACAGTATTAGGGGACCACTAAGGTCTATATAAAAGAGACTTCAGATACAGTATTAGGGGACCACTAAGGTCTATATAAAAGCATCCAAAGAGCACCATGTCATGGGACCTTTAATTTACTGTGAAGTAAGCTGCCATAGACTGTAAAAATAATGGACGTAGCATCTGTGACGTCACCCATTGGTTTGTGGACTGCTGTTTTTAAGCCTTGAGTTTTCATCTTGGTATTTTGGAGCCAATAGTGACCACATTTTGAGAAAAAGCCACTGTTGTATATGGTTTCATGGTGATGCGCTAAATGGCTAAAGAGAGAAAGTCGATTTTCAACCCTTCTGAAGCGAGTCATCCGGTGGAGTTCTGCCGGCGTTACTAGAGCCGTGCATCTGCATGGACGGCAGAGCTGGTTGAAAATCAGCAAACTTTTTCTTACATTACCAGCTAACGCTAGCGCTAGCTGGCTAGCTTGGTTGGCAGAACGCTGAACAAGACATTTCTAGGCAACAAAAGTGTTATTAAACTAGCAATTGAGACCATAAATAACAAACGTAACAAATCAAGTGAGAAATAGCCTAATTTCCTCATTGACTTCTATAGAATAGCAAATTTAGTTGTAAAATTACTGGAAGATATCTTTTCTGTTTCACACTGTCCAAGAGAAAACCTTTAACATGCTGTACTGCTAATGATGATGTGTGTGTTATTTCAGGTAAAGGTGGGAAACAGCCTGGGCATGCTTACGGGGGCGGCCCTCAGCTCTATGGACGGTACGATTGGTCGCTGTGTGGGCAACAGTCTGGAGGTGATCGAGTGTCTGGAGACGCTGAAGGGGAAAGGACCCGACGACCTAATGGAGTTGGTCACAACTCTGGGTAACAACTTTATTCTGTAGCTTAAAGTACCCTTTAAAGTCATGGTTTAGATTTTCAAGTTACAGGAAACTTGATTTAATATAAAAATGTAGGACTACATGTGATATAGGGCTGGGCGATATGGAGAAAATCAGATATCGCGATATTCTTGTCCTAATACCTCGATGTCGATATCGTGATGATATTATAGTGTTGACAATTGGTGCTTTAACAAAATATCTTCACAATGAGATTTAAGACTACTAACAGCTAGAGTAGTCTGGTAAAACAGACAATTACATCACTTTACTGTAATGCAGTCTTTAAAACCAGGAAAAGACACTTAAGCCATTTACGATATGATGATATCCAAAATCTAAGACGATATCTAGTCTCATTCACGATATTAATATAATATCGATATATTGCCCAGCCCTAATGGGATATTTAAAGTTGCAGAAGATATCAAATAACGATGCGAGGATGGCAAATCAATGACGATATGTGGAAACAACGTGTGGATATAAGTGGTGTCACGATTCGATTCCATTTAGTATTTTTTTTATTTTTATAACTAAAATTAGTATTTTCAACAGGGATGGCAATGCCACAATAAGAGCCACTAGATGGCAGAAGGGAACTTTCCAACAACAGTTTGTTTCTCAGAGTTTACGAGGTGCAAGTGAATGCACCATTAGTTTAACAAGGTGCACATGAATGCATTACGAAGTCCCATTGGAGACCACATGCTTTACCTTCATTGTTTGAGAGGATTTTCCAGTTTTGTTGTTTCACTGTTAGCTCTGATTCCGACAGTGGCCACTGTGTCTAGAAAATGCAGCTACAGGCTATCGCTAAGCTAACGTTACCATGTGTCTTTAGCTGCATGCTTCCAGCCGTTAAGCTACTCTATGTCTGTTGTTGTTTTTAATGTTGTGTCGAATCGCTGATCCCGCGTTTGTTTCGACCTAAAAGTGTTACACCCTTAATGATGCTGCGTGGAAACAACAAAGCCTTGTGTTGTAGGTTTATACAGCGACACATAAACACTGCACACCATGGAGAGTTTAACAGAGGAATCTCACAACCATAAACTGCATCAGAGCGAGACTAAAAAAACACTACAGAGCAGCTTCGTCACGTGTAACCACTCAACAACCACTCAACAACCAAATGAAAAGTATCAATACGACAAATATCAGAAATGTCGGGCATACTTTTAACGCTAAAACAAAGCAGATCTTTACTGAACTTCACTGTGTTTTGTGCTTCTCAGCCTGCTAATGTTGCGCCGCTGCTCTTCTTAATGACCTTGGCTCTACTGTGCAACAGTTTCTGGTATTCACAAAGATACATTCAAGTAGGGCTGGGCGATATCGCCTAACCTAACTTTTTCACAAAAAATCCGATTTACAATTTAAATCGATTTTTCCCCCCCCTATTTAAAATCAATCTGCAGATGACAAAGAAATTGTTCCAAACTAGTTTTAACTTTATTTTGTTTTGACTCACACACACACGCACACACATAGGGCAGGTATACCATTGATTATTGATGATTATTCATACCCATTTTGTGCAAATATATATTGGTTTGAGTAATACCCCTACCATTGTTTTGGGCGGGCGTGAGATAAAGCTGTTTTCACACATAGGCTACAATTTAATTTAATTTACGTAAGAAATCCCCAAGATCGCGTCGTGTTTCTTTTCATTACGGTTGCCTGTTCAGAAGTCAGAGACGATGTAAGTTTGTACTCTGCTAGTTTATCTGGATGTTGCTAGCTTGCTAACTTTCCTGTAGCTACATCACACATGTTACTAGCTAGTGTGTGATACGTTTTTTTGGGCTTTAATCGTTACTGTATGGAGAGGATGTTCATTTTACTTTATATTTGTTAATTCCTTTGGCTACAGCCTTAGGCTAAACATTTGACATAATATTATATACAATACGATATTCAAACTTTTGACTGCTTTCTTTTATAACTAAATAACACAATACTTGTACTTTTACTTTCAGTACTTGAGTAGTACATTTTAAAATAAATTACTTGCAATACTTAAGTACAAAAAATTTTGAATACTTTAGTACTTCTACTTAAGTGTGGTGCTTAAAGAACACTTCTACTTCTACCCAAGTCACTTTTTTGATAGAGCACTTGTACTTTTACTCAAGTATGGCTCTCTAGTACTTTATACGCGTCTGACAAAATGTAGAGTAAAGTTTTCATTTAAAATGTTGACCCAGAAAACACAAAAGGTTACGTGGTCGACAGGAAGACTACACAAGGGTTAGGTAAGTAATGAAACGACTAGTTAAGAAAAGAACTAACGTTAGTCCCTGTCGCTGCCATGCTGTTTGTGTATCTCTAATGGCGCTGACACACCGAGCCGATGATCGGCCGTGGGACAGTCTGGCGAGGTCGGTGACTCGAGTCTGTTCGGTGTGTCCCGTGTCGTCGTCAGTCTGGGGGGGGCTGTCGGCGTTCATTTTGGCCGACCTGACATGTTCAGTCGGCGGCAGGGCAGTCGGGACTCACCAGGAAATGGCGAGCAGGATGAGGTGACTAGAGTCTCTCAAAATCTGATGAAAATCTTTTAAACTGACCTTTGTTGATCTGAAATGAAGACAGATTCAGCAACTGCATGGCCTATTTCTCTCTTCAAATGTTTCCAGAAACATGTTTCAGTGAACTATTTTAGTCCGATATGAGATCGTATTCTGAACGGCCACCATGACAGTCTGGTTCTGAATTTCCGGAGAAAACAAACCCATGTGACGCATTCGTCCAATCAGCTGCCGGTTTTCATTTCCTGGGCAACAATACAGATTTGCGCCGCCTGCTGTTATAGAGACGTATTACGTATCATCTCGTCTTGTTGGTTTGTTCTGGGGCACTTTTTGGACCAACACGGGGAGACTGATCATTTCGACTGGCTTTACTGTCAACGGTCGACTGTCGCCTATGTGTGTAAGCAGCTTTAGGCAAACAGGCGTGGGAGGAGGGCTGAGCCTAGTCAGAACTACGGGAGCCCAGAGGGGAGCGTCAGCATGTTAAGGAGAAAAAACGATTTTCATTTAAACAAGTCAACGTTAACTACACATTCGAGATCATCTATAAAATCGATTTATCGACCAGCCCTACATTCAAGTTGATCAAATTTAGTCGGCAATACACCAATCAAACCAAAAAAACATGCAGCCTACCAGAATTTCCTGGAGTCCAAGGTGACGTCGTCACATGTCGTGTTTCAGTGACCAACAGTCTGAAAACCCAAAGATATTACATTTAATTTCACGTAAGAGGAAAAAAAGGAGATAATCATCACAACTGCGTTACTGGAATCAGGAAATGTTTCAGTGTCATTATCATTTCATTTGAAGATTATTTTCTAAAAGTGTCCCTGAGCCAACGTCTCGTTTTGTCAAATCAAAAGTCCAAAACTCAAAGATGTTCGGTTTACTGAGATAGGACACAATAGAAAGCAACACATTTCAAGATCTGAAATCAATAACAAGAGAAAACACAACGGCGGGAACTGTTATTGACTAATGTTGATAAACAATACGGTTTGACTATTAAGACAGGT